>NC_065450.1:85374548-85504548 GCF_917563875.1 Diabrotica virgifera virgifera
TAATAACAAACGGCATCTGGTTTATCATGAGTTTCATGCGTGGAAGAGAATGATGCTAGATAAAAAGTATGTGTTTTATCTCGCCAGGTATTAATGACGCACGGGTAAAGACTCGCGGACTCAACTGTATATCCGTTCTCTTGGACCCTTACTCCTAGTGGTATATTGGGCGCATCTGCGTTTCTTGGCCGATGGTGTAAGATGGCTGGTTGCCAGTTCAGCGCATCATCTTTTGCTTATTCTCTGGTTAATCTGCGTACCAGTTCCTTCCATTCTCCTCTATTTCTTACTTTGTTTTTCACTTCCCCCAACTTAAGCTGATTCTGTTCTGTTCTATAGTTACTGTTTTCTTCCAGGTATTATCTGGTTGTCCCCTCTTCATTGTCCCCTTAGGTTGATATTCGAGTGCGTGTCTTGTGATGTTACTATGTTCTTTCCTTAACGTATAGCCGATCCATTTACATTTCCTCTGTCTAATTGTTGTTATTGTACTGGTTTGTTTCGTTCGTTTCCATAGTTTTTCATTCGTTATTTTATTAGGTCAGAAAATTTTTTTAGGCCTCTTTGTTGTGTTTTCATCGTACTTCCAAGTTTCTACTCCGTAGAGTAATATGCTTTTTACACAAGTATTGAATACATTAATTTTTGTTGACTTTGATATATCACGTGTTTGCCAGATTTTACTTAACGCGTTGAAGGCGAATTGTGTATTCGTTATTCTTGCTTGTATCTCTCTCACGCATCCTTTTTTTCTTTCCATGATTGATCCCAAATAAGTGACTTTCTCTACTTCTTCAATTTATCAGTCTTTTATTTTTATTTTATTCATTTGCGGGTTCTCTTTTTGTAAAACTTTTGTCTTCTTTGCATTTATCTGGAGACCAATAATTATGTCAGAATACTGTGTTAGCTTATCGACCCTTGTTTGCATTTGAGTTCTATGTTCTGTTAAATTCAATATCTTCAAGATGATGGAGGTTCCATCTAATGCCTGTCCGATCATCTCTTCCTCCTCAGTCGTTTTCTCATTGCTGAGTGTCGTGATTCCCTATAATACGAGCAACTATCTCTTTCCATCGGCTTCTGTCCTGAGCTTCCCTCATGGAACAGAAAATGTTTTTCCACTGGCTTTCTGTACTTGATCCGTCCATCGAGTAGGTGAGCGACCTCTACTTCTGCGCCCTTCAACGTGTCCCGAAATTATAAGTCTCTCTAGATTATCATCAATTCTTCTTGCAATATGGCCGAAAAATTTTAAGACGGTGGAGAGGCAAATAGAGGAAAGTCGAGTCTGAATATTAAGCTCTTGGAGGATTGAGTGATTTGTTCTGTGTTCCGTCCATGAGATCCGAAGCATTCTTCGCCAGCACCACATTTCAAAGGCGTCAATTCTATTTCTGTCGTCCGATTTCATTGTCCATGTTTCGGATCCGTAATTAAATATGGGGAAAATTAAAGCATGTACTAATCTTATTTTGGTGTTCTTCGACAGAGAGCGATCTTTCCAGATTATCGATAATCGACTCTAGCGTTTTTGGCCACACCTATTCTCCAACGTATTTCTGTTTCACAAGATCCTGTATTACTGATGTAGGATCCTAGATAATTGAACTCGTTAACCACTTCAAACTGGTCTAAGGCTCCTGTTGTCTGAAGTGAATTTGAATAATCTACTATCATAATTTTTTTTTTGTTTATTGATCTTGAGACCACATCTATTGCTTTCGGCTTCCACTAGCTGCAGCATGCTGGACATTTCTTCTTCGGATGCAGTTATTAATGTTGTATCATCTGCATATCTGAGATTTGAGATCTCCTTTTCTACGATAGAAATACCGCCATTCCATTTGTCGAGTGCTTTTCTCATTATATATTCCCCATAGAATTAAAAAGACTTGGAGACAAAATACATCATTGTCGGACTCCCCTACCTATTTTAAAAGGATCGGACTTATGGTTTTCAATTCTTATTCTGGTTTCACTGTTCTCATATAGGCTTTTCACCAGAGCTGACAGATGATCAGGAACCCCCATCTCATGTAGAACTTTCCACAAAACTGTCCAGTCTACACAGTCAAATGCCTTCTGATAATCCAGAAAGCAGATGATCATCGGAATTTTGAATTCTCGTGCTTTCTCAATGAGTTGTCGCATATTAAGAATTTGCTCCCTTGTGCCTTTACCCTTCACGAAGCCTGCCTGTTCTTGTGGTATTTGTCTATCCAGGTATGTCTGCATGCGACACTTGATGATTCTCAACAGAATTTTACTTGGGTGTGAAATTAGTGAGATGGTTCGGTAGTTACTAAATTTTGTGGTTACGCCTTTCTTATGAATGGGAGTAAATAGTGCGGTACACCAATCACTGGGCCATTTGCCGATTCTCCATACATGATTTTACAGTCTCCACATTAATTGGAGACCATGTTCACCCATGTACTGTAAAAGTTCTGACGTGATGTCATCGCAACCAGGTGATTTATTTCTTTTAAGGTGTTTTATGGTTTCATCGACTTCAGACCTTAGAATATCTGGTTCTAGGGTTGTTGTTGAGACTTGCAGTGCTGTTATATGATTAATGTTAGAGGTTTCAGCTTTATAGAGTTCTGTGCAGTATTTCTTCCAAGTCTCCAGAACGCATCGCTTACCATATTACCTGTCTCATCCTCTACAGCGTAATTTCTGGGTTTGAATTCCCGAGCCAGTAACTTTACTTTCTGAAAGAGATCTCTTGTTTCATTTCGATGTAAGTGGATTTCTACTTCCTGGCAAATGTTAGACACATATTTGTCTTTATCAGCTCTTACTTTTCTTATAATCCATTCTACCAAGATAAGGAACAAAGTACGAGATACGATACAACCTTGTTTAACACCGCTTTCAATAGCTTTTTCTTCTGTGACCACTCCCTTGTGTTCTAGTGTAGTTTAATACACATCATAAAACAGTGTGATTAGATTAATAATTTTTGTTGGTAGTCCATACTGTCTTAAAATTTTCCACATTTGTTCCATATTGACTGGGTCGAAAGCCTTTTCAAAGTCGATACAACTTACATTTATGTCTTTCTGCCATTCATTAGCTTCTCCTAGGATGATTCTTAAGGTGCATATGTGATCGTGATCTATAGTGAAGCGTTTAGTACGACAGCCTGCTTGGTTACTCCTTAGTTTCTTGTCCAATTCTTCTTTCATCCTTTCGAGCAGAATTTTTGTTAGCAGCTTGGATATGGCGCTTAATAGAATTATTGTACGCCAAATTTTAGGGTTACTCAGAACAAAAGTTTTCCTGATTTAAGAGAATAGTTCCTGACTTTAGACTTACACTGTACGATACCCTGCATTAAAACATGACAGAAGTCAATTTACTGACCAATTTAAAACATTAAATCAAACATCACCAACTCTATGTTATGTGTATGCAAAGTAAACTCGCTTGAAAATCCAGTGTCACACACAACTTCTTTTCCAATCCCATAACCACCTAAGTATATAAAAATGAAGATGTCAAGATTGCCTCGAATAGCATTCCTCCACAAAGGTAAACATCCTTAATTAAATTGTTACAATTCCAATTAAGGATCCAGAGCAATTGATCTATCGACGGATAAGGCGCTGGAACTTTTTTTGCGAAACTTATTTTCACCTTGTCGAGTCGAGGTCTACTTTTTCTCGACGAGAAATTTCAGAAATTTACTTTAAAACGTTTTTATTTTTTTATCGTTTGTATGTTGTTAAAGGAAACGTTAGGTTCTCACACATATTAGTAATTATTACATGTTTCCGTAAAAGGTGTTTCCTTTATTTATACGAGGATTATGCGATGAGTACATTGTCCAGCAAAATAAGTGAAAGATTTTTCCGAAGAAAAAAATTTTAATGTTCAGTATAGTCTACTAAACGGGTGAATGAGATTCGGAATTTATTAAAACGTCAAAAAATAAGAATAAATTGTTTTCTGGAAAATAGAGGTGATTTTGAAATATTTAAGCTGCGATAGACGCCATAAGCAGGATCAAGATGGAGATATACACTTATGTAGAAGTCGATGGATGGTGGCTACCCGATATTAGAAATGCTCTCAATATTACAAGCTGGAAACTTATTGTCAGAATTCTAGGCGACTTAAGGATATTTCCGTATCTGCAGAAAGGACCCTGCGACACTCTTTATGGAAAAGTGGCCCCGGTCAATTCCATGTGACCAAGGTCTGAATGTCTGATGTTCCGAGATAGCGCATTCTTTCACGGTTTTTGCTCTAAACTTTAAAGAGCCGCTTGGATTGACATGAAATTTGGCATACACATAGCTTATATGTCAAAGAAAAAAAGTGATATTGTGCCGATGTGTGCTTTTGCCCTGGGGGTGAATTTCACCCCCTCTTGGGGGTGAAAAAATATAAGTCCAAAATAAGTCCGAAAATGGATAAACTGACTAACTTTAGGTAACTTTTGTTCTATAGAGCTTTTTCGCCAACTCAACACTTTTCGAGTTATTTGCGAGTGAATATGTTCATTTTTCAACAAAATAACTACATTTTTAGACGGTTTTTCGCAAATAACTCAAAAAGTAAGTATTTTATCAAAAAAAACGTTCTTAGCAAAAATATACCCTGTAAAAAAGTAAAAAAAAATGGTGTACGCGTTAGGTGTCTGGACCTCGTAAAACCAGTGTTATAGCCAATGAAAAATAGATTCATATTCACCAAATTTCAAATAGAATACGTCGAAGTGAAATATCCAAAAAATTAAGCACTTTTTGGGGAAAACCCATTATAACTTTTTTAAAGTGTTTAAAAAAAGCTTTATTTCTGTTTTTATAAAAAGTTTCTAGCATTAAATTTAAACAAGTTACGCTCAAAATAAAGTTGGTCCCTTTTGTTTTGGCAAAAAAATCGGGAAGACCACCCCCTAATTAGCAGCTTAAATGAAATTAATCGTTACCGCTCCACAAATTATTTTACTTGTGTTGTGTTTATATGATCTGTAAGTTTTATCGATTCAAAGTGCTTATTTTGGAAAAAATTTGGTTTTAAAGTAAAATTTTTAAAAAATTTAATTTTGAAAAATTGCTTTGTTTCCAAATAACTTAAAAATTGTTAGAGATACCAAAAATCTCGAAAAACAAAAAAGGTCAGCATTGCTTTTCTGAATATCATGTATTTTTTTATTTTTCTGTTAGACAAAAATTGATTAGGATTTGGTGTTTCTAAATTTGCATACATTCGTGATCAGTGACTCGTTCAACCCCTTTTAACTAAAACTCTTTCAAAAATAAGGACTTTGAACCGCTGAAACTTACAGATCATATAAACAATACAGACACGAGTCAAGAAACTTGTGAAGTCGTAACGATTAAGTTCATTTGAGATACTAATTAGAGGGTGATTTTCCAGATTTTTTTTTCCAAAACAAAAGGGTCTATTTTTATTTTGAGTGTAACTTGTTTAATTTTGATGCTAGAAGTTTTTTTTGCAAAACAAAAATGAAGATTTTTTTAAACACTTTAAATAAGTTTTAATGAGTTTTCCCCGAAATGTGCTTCATTTTTGGTTATTTCACGTTAAAGTGTTCCATTTGGAATTTGACGAATACGAACCTATTTTTAATTAGCTATAACTCTGCTTCTACTAGGTATAGAAACGTGATATATACACCATTCTTTTATTTTTTACAGGCTTTATTTTTACTACAAATGTTTTTTCGGCAAAATACTTACTATTTGAGTTATTTGCAAAAAACCGTCAGAAAGCGTGGTTATTTTGTTGAAAAAATGAACATATTCGCTGGCAAATGACTCGAAAAGTATTGAGTTGGTGAAAAAACTCTATAGAACAAAAGTTGCTTAGAATTAGTCAGTTTATCTAATTCCGAACTTATTTTGGACATATATTTTTCACCCCCGATAAGGGGTGAGATTCACCCCCAGGGCAAAAGCACACATAGGCACAATATCACTTTTTTTCTTTGACTTATTAGCTATGTGTATGCCAAATTTCATGTCAATCCAAGCGGTTCTTTAAAATTTAGAGGTTTTGTAATATTTTACCGTTAAAGAATGTACTAAGATGTGAGGGCTCCAAAATTATATGGGAGTGCATGTATTTCGTTACATCATGCTATGGTACGCTGGACGAGACATACAGTCTGTAGTCAATACCCCGATGTACGAGCGGGAACAAAAGGTGAATAATACTCATACTCTCATGAGTCGCATCTGGCGAGTCATGAGTGCCTTCACATTTTACTCTCTTTCAACTTGTCTTGAGTAAAATTTCTCTAATCTTTCCTATCGGCCTCACTTGGCCAATTCTAACTTTTTCCTACCCCGAATGGCTATTAGGTTTCCGAGGGCAGACGGGTCACTATTTTCTACTTCTATCACTTCCTCTATCAATACTTCTCACCGAATGATTGCCGGTATAAGCAATCCCCCACTTACTGACCAACGGCTTCGGGCGGATGAGTTAGTGAGTGGTAGGGCACTCTGTTGTCCTGAGACCGATAAATCGGTCTCAAAGGCGGCGGACTCAGGAAATGGTCAACGGCATCAGGATGTAGAAGGCCAGGAGAAACCACTACATTAAAGATCCTTGTGGATATCTCTAGTACAGCTTCCCATGACAGATAAGGAAACTATACATACATTTAATGATCATCGACTTCGGAATCCAAGATCCGGCGGGGCAGGAAGATCACAACCAGACCACGGGGCCTCTCAGGTCGTCAACACACGAAAACCCCGTGTCGTGGAAATCCACAAGATAGCTACGTGGAAGGTAGCAACTATGTTTGAAGGTGCGAAATTACAAGATATTCCGCTAGAAATGGCTAGACTAGACATTCCTATCCTAGGTATATGCGAGACGAAATGGCTAGGGTCAAACATATTTGAGAGTAATGGATACATTGTATACAACTCGGGAAAGGCAGAAGGACCCAGACGTAACGTAGTCACAATCATTGTCAAAGAAGAAATTCGTAACTGTATCCGAAATTTCGTCCCCTTCAATGATCGTATCATGATGATTCAACTGCAAAATAAACTATTAAATATTAATATAATACAAGTCTATGCACCAACAGCTGACAAACAAGATGAAGAAATTGAGCAATTCTACAGCCAAATTAAACAAATTCTCCGGAGCACAAAAAAACATAAAGCTACAATTATTATGGGAGACTTTAACTCAAAAGTTGGTGCCGAAATCACACAAGATATAACCGGAAAGTGTGGACTTGGAGAAAGAAACGAAAGAGGGCAAAGACTAATACAGTTCTGCCAAGAAGAGAAATGCATTATAACAAATAATTTGTTTCAGCAACCTAAAAGACGACTATATACCTGGAAATCTCCAGCTGATCAAGAGGAAAAGATAGTCAGAAATCAAATTGACTACATTATTATTAATAGAAGGATTAGAAACAGTATTACATTTGCAAAAACATAACCAAGTGCAGACGCAGCATCTAATCATAATCTGCTCTTTTGACACAATTCCTTAACCCGGCACCTGCCACGTGGGGTGCTACCAGCACTCTATAACACATTTTCATCAAATATTTGGTATTTCAAGTTTGTTAACTTTGCTGTGCGTCATAGTAGCTTTCTATAATATTATATAGCATAGATTTGTTTGCGTTTGAAGTGGTTATTTAGTGTCATTCTGAACTTATAGCTTTAAAGTCGAATCGGGGTGTCATCGTCTGGCAGTTTAAGTTTAAAATTTTTTTTTTGTGTTTTTGATAAACTGGTCAGATTTACATTTTTTATTGTAATAACTGATTTAAATTATTAATATAATCTCTATACTCCATAAATTTTAATTTTTTTAGATATTTTACTTCATCATCATCATCAGGGCTTTTCATTCCAGGTGGAATGTTTGCCGCTCTTACTTAGAGCTCTCAGATTCGCTTATTGCGGTGAATCACTCCGCATTCCACTTGTATGTTGTCAAAGTTTGTTATATGACTTGGCTTTCGTTACTATTTTCTTCCACTCATTTCGATATGTGCATAGTTTCTCACAGTTGCTCCAGTTTCTCACTTCCAGAATTTTGATATCTCTCATGACCTGGTCCTCCCATCTCTCTCTGGGTCTTCCTCTTGGTCTTTCAGTTGCCGGTTTCCATTTGGTGATCTTCTTAATCAGTCGGTCGTTTTTCCTTCTTTCTATGTGTCCCAGCCATCTCAGCCTCTGTGATTTAATAAATCTAACTATATCTTCTCCCTTCATTATGTCTCTTAGTTCATGGTTCATTCTTCTTCTCATTTCTCCGTTGTCCATTCTTATCGGGCCCATAATGCGTCTGAGGATTTTCCTTTCGAATATTCTCAATTTTTCTTCATCTTTTTCCGTGAGGCACATTGTCTCAGCTGCGTACGTAACTACTGGTCTGATTGCAACTCTGTATATTTTCAGTTTTGTATTTCTGGATAAGTTCTTGTCCTTCATAAGCCTATGATATCTCCAGTATGTTTTGTTGCCTGTTAGTATTCGTTCCGTTACTTCTTCACTTCTCTTGTTTTGGCCATTCACTATTACTCCCAAATATTTAAATTGTTGGACTCTTTCAAAAGTGTAGTTTTCTACTTTGATTTCTCTCATCCTGTTATCTTCTCTTCTAGAGCAGAGTAGATATTTTGTTTTTCCTTCGTTAATTTCTAGACGTCTTTTCCGTGCTTCTTTTGCCAGGATTGTTACTGCTTCTTTTAATCTTTCCTTGTCTCTTCCCATAAGAACTAAATCACCTGCATATGCAACTACTTGTGTTGAGGAGTGGGCTATAGTTCCTTTAATTTTGCTGGCCTTGACTGTTCCTTCTAGTGCTATGTTGAATAATGTGGTTGACAGGGAGTCGCCTTGTCGCACTCCTGTTTCTATTGCAATTGATTTTGTGCTACCTTCTTCTGTTGTTACTTTGGCTCGAGCTCCATCCATGGTCATTTTTGTTAATCTGATTAATTTTGCTGGTATATCTTGATTTTTCATTTCAATAAATAATTTGTTTCTTCCAATACAGTCAAAGGCTTGTCTGAAGTCTACGAAGAGGATGTGGAGTTCTATGTTGTGTTCGTGGCATTTTTCGATTGTTTGTGTAACTATGTGGATCGCATCTGTAGTGGATCTGCCTTCTCTGAATCCTTGCTGGTAGTCCCCAATTTTTTTCTCTGTGAATTGATTAAGTTTTTGTTTGATGAGGGCTGTTAGAATTTTATATGTTGTACTCAGTAGAGATATTGCTCTATAATTGTTACAGTTTGTTACTTCTCCTTTCTTAAATATTGGTATAATTCTGCCTTCTTTCCAATCCTCGGGCATTTCTTCTGCTTCCCATATTCTAACTATTAGGTTATAGATGCTTGTTAATAACTTTTCCCCTCCGTTCTTAATTAGCTCATTGGAATTTCATCTGGGCCTGGTGTTCTTTTCTGTTTCATTTTTTGAATGATGGCTAAATATTCATCATGTGTTGGCATCCCTATTTCATTATCTCTAATGTCTTCCATTGCGCCTACCTCCTCTTCCGGGCTTTCTTTGCATCTATATAGTTCTGTGAAGTGTGTTTCCCATGATCTATTGTCAATTTTAACTACTGGTCTGCCTTTTCTTTGTTGAGCTTTTAGGTATCCAAATAGTTTGGCGCTGTCTTTACTATTCATTTCTAGTTCCTTTAACAGCTCTTCGATCCATAGTTTTTTTTGTTCTTGCAACAATTATCGGCTGCTTTCTTTTTTCTTTATATTCGTTTCGATGATGCACTTCTTTAGTTGATATCCATTTATCTCTTGCTTGGTTTTTCTGTTTGATTTTGTTTTCGCATTCTGCATCAAACCACTCTTTCCTTCTTTTTATTTCCCTCTGTCCTAGCACCTCTTCAGCTGAATTCAAAATGGATTCTTTTATATTTTTCCATATGTCCTCTGTGTTATTTGCTTGTGTTAGGTTTTCCTTTAGGGTTGTCTCATATTGTTCTCTTAGTTCCTGTACTTTTAACTTCTCCAGATTCCATCTTCTTTCGTTTTGTCTTGTTCTCTCTGCTTTAATTATCTTCATTTTGATTTCTCCTATTACTCGAAAATAGTCTGTGTCCGCGTTTGCTCCTCTATACGATCTGACATCGTGCATTATTGCTTTCCATTTTTTGGATATTAGTATGTGATCTATCTGATTGCCATTTGTTGTGCCAGGTATCAAACATGTTACTTTATGCTCTCTTCTGTGCATGAAGTTTGTACTTATAATGTAACTGTTTGTTATTGCTGCTAGTAGGCATAATTTTCTTCCGTTATCGTTTGTCTCGTCATGAATAGTTTCTTTCCCTGCTACTTCCTTATACTGGTTTTCTTTGCCTACTTTTGTATTGAAGTCACCAACCATTAGTACTATATCATTTCTGGGTAATCTTTCGTATAATTCTTCCAGTTGTTCATACAATTCAATTTTATCATTTTCTGGTGCATTTTCTGTGGGTGCATATATGTTTATGATTGTCATATTGGCTTGTTTGTTTTCTACTTTTATATACGACATTCGTCCATTTATCGCTTTAAATTCTATAACTTTGTCCCTAATCTTACTGTTAACCATGAATGCTGTACCGTTTTTTCCTTGCTTGTTTTCTCCCGAGTAGTATATTGTATAGTTTTTCTTTTTGATATTTCCTTCTCCCTTCCATCGTACTTCTTGTAGTGCTAGTATGTCTATTCTGTATCTTTGCATTTCTCTTGCTACCTCTTCCATTTTTCCTGGTCTCAATAATGTTTGAACGTTCCAGGTTCCTACTTTTACTCTATTTTTCTTCTTGGTTTTTCTTTTTCTATCTCTTTTTCTTATGTTTGATTCGTTGTTCTTTTTCCGTGCTAGTTTCGTTTTCAGGTTTTCATTCATTTTCTTTACAGTCTCTTTATATTCCATAAATGCGTTTTCCATATTCGTTTGCCGGTATGTTTTAGTAATACTAGTCGTTTGTTCTTTACTATGTGCTACTTTTACATACAATCTCAGTTTTTTGGCTTTGTGCAGGAATTATGTGGAGTCTTGGTTATTTTCGCCATATTTTCTGATTCATTTTCGTCATCTCCTGGTGATCTTTCCGTATATGTTCTTCCTCTGGGTTTTCCTTGAGGTGTTTTAGTATTCATCATTTCGCTTTGTGTCCTCTTGTATCCTAAGCTTTCCACAGTATATGTTTTGTCGTTTATTTTTAGCTTATTATAATTTAGCGATGCCTTCTGACCCCTTTCTCTTGCTTCCTTTAAGTGTTGTTTCAGTATTTTTCTCTGGTCTTGTATCTTCTTGGAATAATCTTCACTTAGGTAAATGTCTGTTCCTTTTAGTCTTTTCGATTGGTTCAATATTTCAGTTCTTTTGGAACCGCTTTTAAGTTCCAGTAGTATAGGTCTCGGTAACTGTCTTAGGGGATCTCTTTGTATACCAACGCGTTTTATGTCTATTATGTCTGTGTGTTCATTTAGTGGAACTTGGATTTTAATTGCCATATTTTGTATACTTTTTATCATATCATTTTCTTGTTCACCTTCTTTCTCTGTTATAACGTATACTATAATATTTTTCTTTCTTACCTCTCTTTCTAGATCTTCTATTCTTTTTTCGTGTACTTTATTTTCTGATTTTAATGCTATATTTTCAGCTTTTAATTCTGCGATTTCCAGTTTCATGAGCTGTAAATCATTTTGCACTTCATTTAGTTTTTGTTCTATTCTTATGCCTCTATTATCCATACAATCTAATTTTTCACTCATCTTTTTCATCATTTCCTCCATCTTTTTTTCGACTATGGATTATTTTTCTAAATCTCTAGGCTAGCGTTAGAATCTTTCTCACTTCGACGGTTAGTAAGATTTTGCTTTTATCCAATCTCAGAGATTAGAATTTTACTATTTTGTTACGTAGCGTAAAATGAGCCACACCCATTTCAACCACGCGGAGGTGTGTCCACTTATCCACGCACCAAAAATATTCTTATTTTTCGAAAGTATTCTTATTTTCATTTACTGTAGATTGTTCTTTTTATTTTAAATCCGGCAACACTGCTTAAAATTCAAGCAGAACTTCACCTCTGGTATACTGGTTTTCTTATCTGCTTGACCGCTTAGCTTTTTGTAGTGTTCCAATGTTTATTATTTATCACCCAAAATCGTTACCTTATAAAAAAACGCTGTTCTGTTTATGTTTATCTATTTCCACTTTTTTTGTCCCAATAGAACGTCTTCACTTTTATAATTTACGTTTCGCACTTGCTTTGTATTTAAATTTCACTACACCACGCGATATTCGGGGAAAATGCAGGAGTAAATTTAAACACTTTATTTGCGTTCCAATGCCACGTTGCCAAGTCCGATATTTTACTTCACTTCATTTATTATAAGTTGGTACTTGCTAATTTGCTTTTAACACCTTTTTAATTTTATTTTTCAACTTTTATAATATATTAGTTGCTAATAAGAGTAATAAGTTAATAAAATATGTTTTTTTATATACTTGTGAAACTCAATACCTTATTTTCTTTATAAACAAGTCGATCACAGAAAATTTTTAAGGGGTGCTGTGAGCACCCCACGTGGCAGTTGATGCCTTGCAAAGCCACGTGGCAGGTGCCGGATTAATAGTCGAATATGCAAAATATGCGGTTTCATACACTTCTTGCATTCGCGTATGAATTTGCAAGAGTTGCATACCTCGAGCACACAAAACTTAAATGATGCATGATGATTATATTTGGATGGATTATTAACCAGGAACGAAAAGTCGAAATCATTAAAATCGTAGTCAAATGTAATAGGGCTTTTCATTCACAATCATTTGCTTCGAGCTCCTGTCATATGTCGTATAATCCGTGTATATTAATATTATACACAGATTATACAACATATGACAGAAGCTCGAAACAAATGTCAATCGCTGAAAAACCCTATTGATAGAAACTGATCAATGTGGTCAATGTAAACATAACTATCACTGCAGAACAACAGTTTCAATTGATGGGCCAGAAAGATGGATTTCGATTAAACAAGCATGTATAAAACGTACATATTTTACTATTGTATATGAAATGAGTCAATATACACAATCTTAAGCAGTGTTTATTGGTGTTAAATTTTTGCTACCAATTTCAAGGCTCCCAGGCTACCCCATCATCAGGTCCCAGTACAAAAGTCTTTGTTTAACAAAAATTGCAAGATAATTGACGATATTTTTTTTAAACAAATACTTGCGTACTGGGTCCTAATTATGGGGTGCCTATTGTAAGCTTTGAAACCGGTAGTTCAAATCTAATATAGGTACCAATAAAAACTACTTAAAATTGTGAGTATTGACTCAGCTCGTATACGTGAATACTATGAACTCATATTGACAAACTTTTCAGCACATATAATTACAAAATCTTACAATATCTTACAATTTTCTGATAGCCACAATCGTATTAGAATTATTTTTTTATGTAATATAACCTGACGCATCAAATATACATACATCGTATAATATGTATGTAAAACAAACGTCCAGCCGAGTAAATGTGGAACTGGCTGAATCGAAGGGAAGATAAAATGGCTTTTAGCGCCTGTTTTGATCTACAAACAACTTTTGTGAGTGAGCCAGAATCCTACAGAGTTTGAGTAGTTGTGCAAACACACTTAATGCTTTTTCCAAAATGATGTTTAAAAGCTTTTAATGCCGTGGCGGGGAGTTCTGCCAGCCCGGTCGCGACTTTCGTTCATAAACCACCATTTAACTATTTTCAGATATTAATTAGGGCCATTAGGAATCGCATTATTTATTCAACGACGAAAATATATTGAATATTTTCTGCAAAATGTGTATCTTACGAGATCAAGACAAAGCAGATAATTGGTGACTTACTATAATAACGTTAATAGATAGCAAATACACTGCGCGTCATAGAAAACGGGCCACTTACAAAATTTCATATATTTTTAACAATTTTTCCAATTCCTTTTATGCTGTTTTGTTAATTAAATTAAATTAACTATCGAGTGTCTTGAGAAGTAAGGTTGAACATTCAAAGAGACAAACAAATTCGTAAATCCTATTAAATCCTAAAATTCAACGAATTTTGAAATATTTTAGTGTTACATTGGCTTCTTAACAATGAAGTTTATTTCTTAATAACGAAGGAAAAATATCGAAAGCCTGTTCAAATTGTTACATTGCTGAAAAATGAAGCAGGCAAACTAATGTGTCAATATCATTAAATGTTAGTCCTCCAAATGTGCAGAAAAGTTACCGATGATTTCTTAAGACCGGATCTCACCAACGGCGACCTGGCACGGGTGCAAAAGAAAGATAACAGTTAACAGATAACAGTTCATCGCTGCCTTTTCGATGACGCCGATTCATCGCCAGTCCATTCATCGCCGTCCGTTTTATCACCGTCCGTTTCATCGCCAGTTAGTCTGTTGATGTTGTATAAGGGTAACAACAGAACAGCGGGTCAAGGTGGAGGTGTAGGTCGCGGTTGATGCTACTATTTAAGTCGCGGTCGATGTCGACAGCACATAGCAAAGAGGTCACCTGCGCTGTCAGTCGAGCTAGAACCACTATCAAGTGAAGTAGTTTAATGAAATTTGAATGAAAAAAAGACTGTGCTTTTGCCATGTTGTGTCAGTCAAGTGATCATAGTGATGAAACGTCAGCTGTAAATAATCAGATCCTCCTTCATATTTCAAAAAGTCATTGAATTTAATTACTTTACGAATTCAAAAATAAACTGAATACAACAAAGGGATTATATTAAAAGTATCAACTCAGATAGCGCAGGTAATGACAACTTGGCTTCAAACAGAGCAATCACAGGGAATCAATCTTATATGCCGCGTAGTAGACATCCATGTAAAACAAACTCATTTTATTTTCAAAAGCATCGCGCTAAAGCTCCACCGCGACTTACCTGCTCTGTTCTCTTCGATTCACTACAATGCGTTTGTTTTACATGGATATCGACATTGACCTTGACCTCCACCTCCACCTCCACCGCGACCCACTTATTCTGTTCTTACCCTTATGGGAGGTGACACGACACGACGTTAAATTCAGTTTAAAACTTATATTTACTGTTCTATTTCTACTTCCCCTAACTTTTATACTAAATAGTACTAAATTTGTAGTGCTAAATGACCTTTGTAGAAATATTATGTTCAAATTTATGTAATGTTAGGTTAGGTTAGGCCATTTCCTAGGATTCCTAATTAATATTAAAAAACAAATAATAAATGTAACTGTCGAAAATTGGTCAGAAATTCGGAAATAAATCAGTTAACGACTGACTGGCGATGGATGGGCTGCTGATGAATCGGCCGGCGATGAATCGGCCGGCGATGAATCGACCGGCGATGAATCGACCGGCGATGAATTGGCGGCATCGAAAGGGCGGCGATGAATTGGCGGCATCGAAATGGCGGCGATGAAGCGTCCTAGACCCGTTAGACAAGATCGCGTTCCCACTATTGCTGCATTTTGAAACCGGATATAGAATATTCCCAAATTATAGAATGCTCCAAAGCCATATCAGTAAGCCCAAAGAACATTAATCAACATTTTACTGTTCGGCAAAGGATAACATACCAGGATTTGAGAGCTTGCAATACAGCGACTAGGCGATTACTTACTGCTGCTCACAAAAAAAGAGCACTTGCATCTGCCCGTGAAAACATCAATTGGACAATAGACAATTAAAAAAAGTATTGGTTACGGATGAGTGTAGAATATCAGTGTATGGTAAAGATGGTCTAAATAAGGTCTGCAGAAGTTCTTGAGAACTTCATGCTCCCCGAACTCGTGTCCTACTGTAACGATACAAAAACATTGCATTTTTTTAAATTATTTCATCATTTGCAAAAAACCTAATCTTTCATTTTACCCTGTATATCATACCAGTCATTTAGTGATATGGGTGGTTCGCCAAAATAAGCGGCATATTGTGTAACTCGCTTTTTTCTTAAGTCCTTTACATACTCTGTTTCAAATTATGTTGCCAAAGTTAAGTCATACAAAAGATGAATGTACGCCACTTAACATTAATTTAAAAAAAGTATTTTTACAAGCATTTTATGCAATTTTAATGTCAAAATATCAACTCCGAGGCTGTAACCCATCTTGTTTTTTGATCTGTTTTATAGTATTGCACACTGAAAAGTTACAAAAGTGCAGATTATTTTATCAATAATTAATTAAAAACCCAATGTAATTTAAAACTGTCAAATTAATAACTTTAATTTTTAAAATCAAACCATAAAAATCTACTACTAAAAACTGTAACCAACTTTGTGCATCAACACCGAGGCTTCATGAAAATATATGAAATTTTAGGCCAAACTGCACTATACTGTTTAGCAGGCAGCTTGACAAGAGAGGAACGCTTCAGTCTAACCCAAATTGTGGAAGAAAGTGGACGAACATGATATCGTTAAGCGATAGAAAATTTATCAAGGTGTCTTAAGCTAAGCGTATGTTTTTATATAGTCAACACCGAAGCCTTCGTAAAAAGCTAATTTTGCTAATTTTTTTAATATGTTTTTCTTTTAAGTATGCGCTATAAAGTTTTTTTGACACCCCATGAATAAAGCAGAATTATTTTTAAAATTTGTAGGACGTAGAATTAAAAATGTATGAAATCATCAATACCGAAGCCATCAACTCCGAAGCCCAGTCGTGCCTCGGAGTTGACGAACGTGCCTCGGAGTTGTTGAAAGTATGTGAGTGGTCATTCTTAAACTAAAAAAATACAATTTAAATTTAGTCTGATATAGGAAAAGGGTTACTGGGTAAGCTCTCAAGATGTTTCGGTCGGTTTGGTAATATTACCTTCTTTTATAGAAAATGGCTCGTATACACTGGAGTACGACGGAAAAATGAAGGCGAAAACCCCCAAAATCGTTAAATAAAGATTGTATGAAAGAAAGTAATATTTTATGCAGCTATGCTCATTTCTGTAAGAATATACCATTTTGGGTAGTCTTCTCTAATGTTGATAAAAGAGACATCTGTCTATGTAGGCACATTATATGAAAACATGGAGATCATGTGTGGAAACGGATAACAAATTATTATGTTGCGCAGAAAAGACTGAAAAATGTATAGAAAGGAAATGCCAAGATTGTGTTCAAAAGCAAATTAGATTTTTTAAGTTTAACGGAGAAGACACGGCTACATATTAGAAAGTTTTGTCAACACGAAAGCCGGTCTAAATCAACTCCGACGCAATTGATATTTTACCTATTTTTCATATTTTCTGTAGTAGTTTATATCAAAATGGAAGTGTTTTGTATAGTTTTATTACATACCAATTTTTATTTAATTGTTACGATCATAAATTTTAATTAACAAAGAATTACGTCAACACCGTGGACACTTAGTCAACTCCGAAGTCACATTTCCGTTTTTCGGAAAATATTTAAAAATGATATCTGCTGGTATCATGGGTAGGTTGAATAGCTCATTTTATAAAAAATATTTAAAAATTAACTAATTCTAAACCATGTTTTAAATTAAATTTCTCTACCTCGAAATTGCCGTCTATTTTGGCGAATCACCCATATCCATTATACAGGGTGTAACGAAAATACAGGTCATAAATTAAATCACATATACTGAGACCAAAAATAGTCCGAATAAACCTAATTTACCTTAGGACAAATAGGCACATAAAAAAAGTTACAGCCCTTTGAAGTTACAAAATGAAAATCGATTTTTTCGAGTATATCGAAAACTATTAGAGATTTTTTATTAAAAATGTACATGTGGCAATCTTATTGCAGGAATATCTTAAAAAAGAATTATAGTGAAATTTGTGCACCCCATAAAAATTTTATGGGGGTTTTGTTCCCTTAAACCCCTCCAAACTTTTGTGTAAGTTCCAATTAAATTATTATTGTGGTACTATTAGTTAAATTCAATATTTCTAAAACTTTTTTGCCTTTTAGTATTTTTTTGATCAGGCCGTTTTTATCGAGTTGCGGCTTCTTTTTTAATATGTTTACATAAAAATTTTATGGGGGTTTTGTTCCTTTAAACCCCCCAAATGTTTGTGTATGTTCCAATTAAACTTTTACTGCGGTACCATTAGTTAAACACAGTATTTTTAAAACTTTTTTGTGTCTTTATATATTTATTATTTATATATTTATATATTTATATTTATATATTTATTATTTATATTTTTTCGAGAAGGCACTTTTTATCGAGATATTACTTCTTTTTTAATATGGTTCAAAATATACCTAAAAATGTAAATCATAAATCAATTTTCATATTACTTCCTTGTCTCCATAATCGTACTTAGCCATATACAAATATGTGGTGGATTTGACAAATATTCAAAACTAGCTGACCCGGTGAACTTCGTTGCACCTTAGATAATGTGTCATAATTAGATAATGTGTCGTAATTTTAATTCTAGATCAATTGGTCGAACTCAATTGCTAGAGATCAATAACTCAAAATCAACTGCTCGAAAATGAATTGCTCGATATAAAAATTGATCGAAATAAAAATTGCTCGAATAAAAAAGAAAATTATATGTCCAAATATTTATTCACAATAATGCAAAATTTGTAGGTATATAAGAGAGGTACATTTAATAGGACAAATTATTTAATATTCTACGTATATAATCACAGATATTAATTTGTGGTTCATAATATGTAATTGTTTATTAAACGCAATAACCTATCAACACTATCTCTATATCTTCTATGATCATTTTGAGGTTGTTTGCCACTTATGGATACTCGTTCTCAGAGGCATCTTTCAGTGCATCACAGGTTTTCGATTTCTTTCTAACGCATTAAGTTGGAAGTGACAGAAAAAATGGTACGTCCGTGATCACAGTTTGTTATAACATTTATTCTAGTTGTTGATAGATGGCGCTATAATCGAACAAAAAATGATTTAGGAATTATATATACGACTATAATCTGTACAATTTATAAGACTATACAAATCAAAGAAAATAACGTTTTATAAATGCAATAAACACAATTGATTTGTTTTTATACCAAATTGCAAATTAAAGGGTTAAACTGCAATACCCTTTTCATATTTGGCTGATTACGATTCTGACAACTGTCACAATTAACTTAAATGTCAGATTATAATAAATGTTATAAATGTGTATTACCACGGACTTACCTTTTTTGGGGTTACTTGTGACATACTGAAAAATGCCTCTGAGAAGGACCACACTGTTCAATTTTTAGTTCATTTAAACTTTGTTCTTGTTCTAGAGCGGAAATAAATTTCTGCCGTTATTCTTCTTATATTTCCAAAGCTCAAACATATTTAAGATTTATAATAAAGATGTTTTCAGCATAAATTAATATACGATTATATATGTGGAATATCATATAATTTGTTCTATTATACTATCTTTCTTATGTCTATATTTTGTACTATTGTGAATAAATATTTTAGATATACAATTTTCTTTTTCATTCGAGCAATTAACTTTGAGTAAATGTGACCTTTCGGCAGTTGCTTTTCTCTGTAATAATTGTATAAACTCTAAAAAACGTAGGTGTTCTACAAAATATTTTATAGAAAAATTTTTTGATCAACAATAGAGTTTGATTTTATGCTTCTGTATTTTGGTAAAATTTTAAAAGCATTAAAAAGAGTAAACTGACGGACGGACCTATTGAGACAGAGAGCGAAGTGTTCTTGCGCTAGTTTTTTGGGGAAAAATTATTATTGTAGTAGAGATACACGCCTTCGCCAAAATTTTGATTATTATACCAGAGATATGCCTCTATAAAAGCATCTGCCAAAATTTTGATTATTATACCAGAGACATGGTCCTTCGGCAAAATTTTGAAATATTTTTGGTACATTAAAAATAGTAATCGATAAATTAAAAACTTCATAATTTCACGGATGTTAGTACAATTTTCGCCCGTTCTTCTCGTGTGCTTAATGTCGTCTCTCGTGCTCTCGTGTTGTCCTACGGGCTCGTTTTGTTATCTCGGAAACTAATTGAGCTAGAGAGACGATTTATATACCGTTGGATAGCGAACTATCAGGGAGTATAACTGCCAAATTTCATAAAAATCGGTCTAGTAGTTTCGGAGGAGTATGGCAACAAATACTAAGAAAGAGAATTTTTTATATATATAGATGTTAAATATTTAAATGGCTATTAAAAAATAACGGTTGAAGATAAAAAAGTGAAAATTTAGGATTGTGTGTATATTTTGGTTCTACATCGTATAAAATTAACAAAAAAAAATTTGGCCAAAAAAATTTAAAATAATTTTGGGGGGGCAAGCCCCCTTTTCACTTAGGTAGAACATTCCACTTCAGAAACCATCCCGGGTTCATGCACAACAACTTTGATTAAGGTTATCATACGATCAAATGCATAGTTTGCGAGTCTATACGGAACATACATACATACAAACATTCATTTTTATTTATATAGAAGAGGTAATATTTAGATGGCTATTAAAAATTAACGGTTGGAGATAAAAAAGTGAAAATTTAGGATTGTATGTATATTTTGGTTCTACATCGTATAAAATTAAGAAAAAAAAATTTGGCCAAAAAAATTTAAAATAATTTTGGGGGGGGCAAGCCCCCTTTTCACTTAGGTAGACCGTTCCACTTCAGAAACCATCCCGGGTTCATGCACAACAACTTTGATTAAGGTCATCATACGATCAAATGCATAGTTTGCGAGTCTATATGGAACATACATACATACAAACATTCATTTTTATTTATATAGAAGAGGTAATATTTAGATGGCTATTAAAAATTAACGGTTGGAGATAAAAAAGTGAAAATTTAGGATTGAATGTATATTTTGGTTCTACATCGTATAAAATTAAGAAAAAAAAATTTGGCCAAAAAAATTTAAAATAATTTTGGGGGGGGGGGGGTCAAGCCCCCTTTTCACTTAGGTAGACCGTTCCACTTCAGAAACCATCCCGGGTTCATGCACAACAACTTTGATTAAGGTCATCATACGATCAAATGCATAGTTTGCGAGTCTATACGGAACATACATACATACAAACATTCATTTTTATTTATATAGATATCTCGATAAAAAATGACTTTTCGAAAAAGTACTAAGAGGCAAAAAAGTTTTTAAAATATTGTGTTTAACTAATGGTACTACAATAATAATTAAATTGGAACGTACACAAAAGTTTGGGGTGGTTTAAAAGAACAAAACCCCCATAAAATTTTTATGGGGTGTCCAAATTTCACTATAATTTTTTCTTAAGGTACTACTACCATAAGAATGCCACATGTGTATTTTCAATAAAAGATCTCTAATAGTTTTCGATATATTGGAAAAAATCGATTTTCATTTTGTAACTTCAAAGGGCTGTAACTTTTTTTATGTGCACATTTGTACTAAGGTAAGTTAGGTTCAGTCGAACTATTTTTGGTCCCAGAATATGTGATTAAATTTATGACCTGTATTTTTGTTACACCCTGTATATTTGCGTCGTTAAGGATTGCTGCGTGAGAAAGTATTCTAAGCCTTAAATTTTCGTTAAAATGCATTTTTTCAGGTGTTTGTTTTTCACCCATCCTGAAGAACACTTCAATTCAAGCTTATTTTGGGAATTTATGAAGAAACAATTAGATCTGTTTATTTGAAGTTCTTAATTTTGCCAGAATAGGCATAGGCACTTTAGTCTGTTATATTTGTAATAAATAATCATAGTGGAGTCAATGAAGGTGGATATGAGTTATTACCTCAGATTTCGTTGAACCTCCATCGATTTTCATAAAAATTGGTGAGTGGTTAAAGGATACCTCAAGGAAAAAAGGTGACATAGTGCCAACTTGCGCTTTTTGCATTTTAGGGGTGAAATACACCCCTTTTTTAAAAATTATTTTTTAGATTTCTGAAAGTGCAGTCACTGTAAGTTTTCACTTCCCATTTTGTTGAACCTTCATCGATTTTCATGAAAATCGGTAAGTAGTTAGAGAATACCTCAACCAATGAAAAATATATAGCATCAACTTGCGCTTTTGCATTTTAGGGGTGTAATACACCCCTACTTTTTAAATTGTAAAAAATGCAGATTTCCGCATTATGGCGCAAGTAATCTCGTTTAATTAAGAAAAATAAATATTTTTTTATATTTATGTGCATGAATTACATTTTTTTTAATTTTTCAAACCTTACAGCAACCAAAAATCCGAAAATTAACAAGTCGAAAATCACGAAAACCTTATTCTTCTATATTTCTGAAAGTGTAGTCACTGAATGTTTTCACCCACGATTTCTTTGAACCTTCATCAATTTTCATGAAAATTGTTGATTAGTTAGAGGATACTTCAAAAAACAAAAGTAATATGGCACCAAGTTGCGCTTTCTGCATTTTAGGGGTGAAATCCACCTTTTTTTATGATAAAAATGCAGATTTCAGCATTCTGGCTCAAGCAATCTCGTTTAATTAAGTAAAATAAATATTTTTTTACATTTATGTATATGATTTATAATTTTTATTAATTTTTTAAACCTTATAGCAACCAAAAATTAGAAAATTAGCAAATCGACAATCACGAAAAAAATTAATCTTTTATATTTCCAAAAAGGCAGTCACTGAAGGTTTTCACCCCTGATTTCGTTGAACCTCCATAAATTTTCATGAAAATTGGTAAGTAGTTAGAGGATACTTCAAGAAACAAAAGTGATGTGGTACCAACTTGCGCTTTTATCCTGGGGGTGGATGTAACCCCTTCTCATGGGTGAACACTATTTTATTAAAAATAACCCCATAATTTGATAAAGGAGTAAATTCTAAGCAAACTTTCTTTTATCAAGTTTATAAATTTTTTATTTAAATAATATTTCATAATTTAATAAAATATTATTGTTACAGTAAAACCTGAAAATAACGGCCACTAAAAATAGAAAACAATTGGCCGTTATAGAAATGTGGCCGCTAATGCTAGGTTTCCTTTTCCACAAATACATAAAATATAATTGAAAATTTATTTATTTTAGTAATTAAAGCAAATCTAATTAAATATAATTCTACAAACCAACGGAACATACTAAAACTAAATTCAATTTACTACAATATAAAACAATATCTATACGAAAAAACAACTACAAGAAAAACAGAATTTTTGTTTGTTTTACATTTTTTTAGATAAACGAAACTTACTAAAACTAATTTAATATAGGTAATACATAATATAAAACAACATACTATAGCTACTACGAAAAATACGCTTATCACTAAAGTATCGTCGTGCTTCCATGCTATATTCAACAAAACCAACTTGGTAGGGCCTTTAATTAGATATCGCAAATCACTTTGGCTGATTTTGTCTGCATATATATTATGTTTGAGGAATCCCTTTTTTTGTGAGACTGGATATAGGACATTTCTCAAGTATGAATTCACATTCATGGTATATCGTTGCTATACAGGGATAATAATCTGTGCAATGTTATGGTACAGGCTACGTTAAATATAAAGTAAATGTGGAAGATATACACAGGTTATTCAGTTCAATTTAATTTGGTTGTTTTTTAATCGTTTACAATATTTAAAATAATTAAAGACATAAAGTTCGGGATTTCAAAAATAAATTCAGTTCTCACTGGCAGGGTGGGAAATAATAAAGTGCTATACAATAGCATTTCATTACAATGCTCATTACAGGCATTACAGGCTGCTCCGTTTGAGAAAACTCATACTCTCAAACTTTGAGAAAACACTCATTCAGTTTCGACCAACCCTGTATTAGCTAAAATTAAACGTTTTGCTAGATTAATAATTTTTAACCATAATAGATTATATTAAAATCACTTGAACATAAATTGATTTTCTGATGTCAAATCACTACAATTATACAGGGGGTGAATATTGCTATGAAATTTGAAAATAAAAACGTAATTATCTTTTAAACTACTTCGTATAACATCACAAAACCTGATATTTTAAAAAATAAAACATAGAGGAGAATCCAAAACTGCAAAAATATACAGGGTGTTCCATTAAACAAAAGATAATTTTGTTTCACCCTGTCAATATGGGTGGCCCTGTATATTTGGAAATGTATTTAGATTCTGATATTATCTATGCCCCAATCTCACATAAATAAACTTTTTTCGTATCTCCTACAACAAACGACTAATTGGACTTCCCACAACCTGTATACATACAAAATCTCCGCTATAAAATTTTTTCAAAGAAAATGATATTGGTTTTTTTAAAATAACTCCGTTAAATTTTGAAATATGAGATTTATCCAAAAACCATTACAAAGCTAAGTAAAAGTTCTATAACACTGTATTAAACATAATTTTCTAAATTCTTTATTTTTTTTAAATACAAGGTGAAAGGGCCCCGGTTACATGTTTCTCGCAGTAAAATTTAGGTTTTAAATGTTTTTATCTCGGTTATTTTTTGTCATAAAAAAAATATTAAAAAAGAGAAAAAGCTCAAATAAAATTAAAACTAAAATTTTGTTCTCTACCATTTTTGAAATATATCAAGAATTTTTGGAGTTACTATCAAAAGAAAATGAAATTCACGAAAATTTGAAAAATTCTAATTTTTTTTAATCGTATTTTTTTTCAAAAATATGCATTCTAAACCGGTCAAAATTGTTGAAGTTATTACTCATGTTAAAATAAATAAAGTTTTAAATGGGTTACTATAAATTTTAATTTTTGTGGAAATGACGTATGTTTCATTTTTCATTCTTCCCTAAAAAACTGAAAGGGTCCTCTTATTTCCATCATAACTTGCTTAATTTTGATGCTATCGACTTCTTATATAGCTTTTTGATAGTTACCTTTAAGTACTTTATTAAAATGTTTAATATTAATATTTAATAAAGTGCATCGTTTTCCTGTTATTTAAGCTTGAATACTAAGATTTGAGTACTCGCGGAAAAAAAATATATATTCAATTGCATATAACTCACTTTGTATATGTAATAAAGGATTTTTCGAATAAGGAGCTTATTTATTTTTATATTTTATTCGATTTTGGTAATAACAACTTTTTTGAAGAAACTTATGGTTTTTGAATTATTTATGAAAAACTGCTTTAAAACATGGACTTTTTTCAGGGAAAATCAAAACTTTTGATCTTTAATAACTCAAAAACTATTGATTTATTGAAATAACTTTATATAACAAATTTTACTTATAATTTTTCCCTCTATCGATAAGTGGTATTATTTTTAATAAAATAATTTCCACCCCCGAGAAGGGGTGGCATCCACCCCCAGGGTAAAAGCGCAAGTTGGCACCATGTCACCTTTGTTTCTTGAGGTATCCTCTACATACTTACCAATTTTCATGAAAATCGATGGAGGTTCAACGAAATCGGAGGTGAAAACCTTCATTGACTCCACTATCAGCAATATTTTACATTTGAAGTCGTAATGGAATTGAACCAATTTTATTAGGGTGAAATTAGGAAATGTAAACACCATACACCTTCAAAATTTCCTACTGTTTCCAAATTGATGTTGAAAAGCTTTTACCGCATTAATTATTCAACGACGAAAATATATTGAACGAATAAAATTTAATAAAAAATTGTTCTCCTGTTAAAAGGTATATTAGTTTAAAAAGCCCCTATGGGGCTATAGACATAGAAACAAAACGTTTTCACTCTGTAACAAGAGCATCATCAGTGTTACAAAAACATGGTGAGCCACCCAAAAATACAAAGGTTAAAACCTTTTAAAAATAGAATAAAAGTATAAATGTAAACATCGTAAAATCTAAAGGATGGATATAATTCCTATGGATGTGGCTTTATGGCAACATATGACTCCCACACGTGGTAAGTGGGTCACTAGGTAATAACTAATTAGGTCATTATGTTATAAGAAGTAACAGGCAACATAAGATAGTTAGTTGCCTGTCACCTGCAATAGCCTGATGCTGTTGATAAATAATAAAATTAGCTAAATATTAAGTAATAAAGAAAAACATTTTTTCTACGACCGTTTAATAACATGCTCATTATTCGCTATCTTTCATAGATAATAGCACCCATTACTGTACCCGTGAGTAATAATTCATTACTCACGGGCTGAAGTTACTCACGGGTCATTACTCACGGACTGAAGTTAGATTCAAGGGCGCATGCCACTTTTAATATTAATCGTATATAAACTGCAAATAAAATTACTTAAACTTGTTTATTTAATACAATAATTATTGTAATTTATATCAATAATTAACTTCGAAAAATTTTTAAAGTAATTTTAACTGTAACTATGTCAGTATATTTTTTACGTTTATATCTTGTTTACTAGAAATTTTGACGTTTATCATTTATTTTAGTGACAGTGACATTAGCGCATTTTGTTTATGTTAATTGGAATTTATAACTAATATTGTGTTTATCTTTCAAGTTATATTGTGTTAAATATGTTATAACATATTAGTATAGTTATATTATTATATTTTACATTATAGTTAAATGTAAATATTATACAATATAACTATATTTTATATGAAATATGTCCACCGACAACAGCCATTTCCTATTTATTAGATTCACTAACAGTAAGTACAAATTTAAGCTTATAATTTTTCGGAAACGAATTGAACTTATATTGACTATTTCTAGTTGTATTTTTACAATAAATAAGAATTTGGTAATAGTAGGCAACCAATTATTCAGCCACGTAATAGGGCTAAATAGCATTTAGGTATTTTTGTAAATTAATATAATTTAAATCTCGAGTAGTTGGTAATTATATTTTTTACTAATTCAATTTAAAAAAAAGGTCGTAGAAAAAGTATAGTATTCTACTCGCATGTAATAGCAATTACTCACTCTGATGAATTACGACACTCGCCTACGGCTCGTGTCGCAAACTTCATCATCGTGAGTAATAGCCATCATTACATGCTCGTTGAATAATATACTATTTTTTTCAAATAACCGACAGCATACCTGATACACCACTACAGTAACTTGTTATTTACGTTTTGGTCGATAATAATACCAGTTTTGCTATATAGAGTGTGTCAATTTGAAAAGGTGCCACCCTCTATAATATGGTCCCTATAGAAAATCTAAAACTATGCAGAGACACGTCAAATTTTTAACTAAATTATATCAACCTCTAGCGGGGGCGGACACAACCCCCAAAATCTTAGACTCATTACTCCAAAAAAATGTTGGAATTCTGAACTCGATACTTAATATCTTTACGGTTTTACTTGACTTTCAAAAAATACCCTAATGAAATTTAATATATGTGATACTTCTGAAAAGTTAGTTAAACGACCTTTAAAATGAGATATCACTCAATCCCCCTCTCCGTTAAAGATATTGGTGGTTGTGCAGCCCTCGCTAGGGGGTTGATGTAATTTAGTTGAAAACTGGTCTACAAAATGTTCCCTTTAACTACCTTTTCAAAAATTCCACAGATATATACTTTTGGAAAAATCAAATAAAACCGTAAAGATAGTATCGATTTCAGAACTCCAATATTTTGTTGGACTATTGAGTCCCAGATTTTTCCAAAAGTTCTGAAAAGAAATATTATGTATGTGGTATTTTTGAAAAGGTAATTGAACGACCTTTAAAATGAGATATCACTCAACCCCCATATTTTGGGGGTTGTGTCCTCCCCGCTAGAGGGTTGACATAATTTAGTTGAAAACTGGTCTACAAAATGTCCCCCCGCAAATAAATTTGACTTGTTTGTGCATAGTTTTAGATTTTCTATAGGAACCAAATTCTACAGAGTGGCACCTTTTCAAATTGACACACTGTATATTATATTTTTCTACATTCCTCTCGGCGACTCATTACCAAGTTTTTAATTTCAAACAATTCGGTGTCATCTCACTTTTTAACCTATATACACTTAATTATTTTATTAATTATGCCGTGCGTTTTGAGACGGTTAACAAAAAGTAATTAGTGAATTCTAGAGTGTTTAAGTGGAATAACTCGTCTTGTTTCACCTTTCATCTCCGTTAGAAAATTTAATTAACTACACATATAAAATTACACACCCTTCAGCCCTCGTACTCATACGAACTAATCAAAACTATGAGAAAATCCTAATAAACCAGAAAACTTTCTAGAGAGAGAGAACGATAGATAACAAAGAAGTGGGTATAGAGATAAGGTGAGTGGATTAGCGTGAGTGTGAGGGAGATAAAATGTTGCTCAAATTTAATTAGTTCGAAGCACCTAGTCCTTCTTCTTCTCTATAGCCAGAGCATATCCAGCCAAGCGCCAAATAAATATCCATTCCAGATGAAATGCAATTTATAGACAGAGATGGAGGTTAAGGAAAATTTCTGCTAAAATATGTTTTAATTATCACATTTTAGAGTGTACTTATCAATACAATTTGATGAAGTTGGACAAAATGCAGTTTTGGATTAAGAAAAAACTTAAAATAAGAAACATGTTCCAGATATTTTACATTGTCAAAAAATTACACTATAGGAAAAAAAATAGGTTCACTTTGATATTCTGCATGTTCGCAGAATCGATATAATTTTTTATTTAATTTGTCCTTTTTACAGAGCTCTTTTACATATTATGTTAGCAGTGTTCAGTGAGAACGCTTTCTCGAGTTCAGTTTGCTGAATATGTAATGCCTAGATCACAGAAGGTAGTAATAACTGTTTTTCTTGAATTATATTTGGAATATTTTCTCAGTAGGCTAAACTATGTTTAATCTACATAAGTTTAAGTCCACAAGACATAGACCTGTAAGAAAGTCTACTATTTTGGAGTCAAGTTTGGAGATATTACAGTCCTAGGAAAGCCAGAAGCTACAATGCTAAAAGAAATCATATAACGAAACAGTAAGTCACCAAATACAAGCATAATGGAAGGGAGGAGAAAAATCCAAAGTAATAGAAGCAGAGAACACCATGAAAAAGAAAGATAAGTAAAAGAGTACAAACATCTATTAGGACGGAAAACCAAATGCACAAAAGAGAACAAATCCAACAAACGATTGAAGATAACAAGAGCCTCAAAGTTCCAAGAAGAAAATTAAAAAATGCCAAAAAAGATACAACGAAATTAAAGTATAATATGCAAAATATCATCACCAACAGAGACGAATTACGAAGGGTAGTAGAAGATTTGTATACCAAATCCAACAAAGCCGTATGAGCAACTAACAGAAAAGTTCAGGAAAAATATTGATCATCCAAGGATTGGAGTTGATTCCTGATACAACAACAGACGAAATAACGGGCTCACTGACGAAAATGAAAAGAAATGAAGCTTCAGGAGAAGATAATGTTATTAAAAAAGCCGAAGAGTTTGGAGGAGACAGACTTTTAGAGAATACAAAGGAACTGTTCAACTTATCTCTACACCATAGCAAAATACCTACAAGATGGCAATTTGCTCTCTCAGTCATGAATTACGCGGCCAAAACACTTTCCTTGGCACAGGCCACAGCAACTAAACTCAGAGTGGTCCAAAGGTGAATGAAACTGTCATTACTTGAACTGACTCTCAGAGACAGGGTAGAAAGGAGGAAGTAAGAAGCGCAGGCGTCACAGATGTCATACTGTGCATAGCATTGCTGAAGTGGAACTGGACAGTCAAAGTGGTCAGAATGAATGACCGGCAGTGGACCCAAAAAATTACAACTGAGAATTGACTGCGAGAAGCTTGAGACTAACCGAACTAGAACAAAATAGGGGAGGCCTATGTTCAACTTTGGACGCAGAAGTCTGGATGATGATGCTGAAGGGCTAACTTATGTTCTTTTTGTCCTGGTTTCGTCGATCATAATTATCTTCACGTATCTCCATTGGACTGGAAAACAACGAAAGGCGAAGTAAGCTGTTAAATATTGATGTCAATAGTACGAGTGCTTTTCTAGAATTATTTGTTAGTTTCGAAGTGCTAAAGCGCTTCAAAATAGATTTTCCCATGATAGCTGAGCCTACGTGTATCCTCCCATCAGATTGATTTGCATATCCGATGGAGGTGCGCATAAATTACTTTATTTACAAAATTAACTCAAAAGTAAAAATTCTTTTGTTTTAATATAGAAAATTATAAAAAAATCCGTCCTCTATACATTCCTATACTTTCCATTGTGATTAGCTGCTGAAATCAACAATTCTTTAATTGTAGCATTTAATCACTTGTAACGTTGACCTGAATATGATCTGTATATTGTAGAGATCGAAACCGGCCGTCGAAGTAAATTAAATGATTGTGTGTGAGTAAGTCTGTGTTTCTTTACTTCATTTAAAATGAACTCACATATGCAACCCATTCAACATTTGAACAATTTATCCCTTTTCTAATATAAATAATCGTCACGTCTCTGTTTCTAAGACTGCTATCACCGGTGCTTCACAGGTCGACGAAATAGAGATAGAAATAGGAGATAGAGAGTCCAGACAACGTCCGTTTCCGGCCCAGATCAAAAGCTCTCGGTCCCACTTTCGCTCCCCGCCCGACCAGTAATTAAATACACTATAGGGCATTAAATTATCCACGGCAAGTTGCGACGTATGGTGGACATTGTTCGGACTGTACACAATCATTGCACAAACTAGAGAACGACTTTGGACCAGGCGCTGGGATAACGACGAAGTCGATGGGCTAGGTATATATTATGTATACATTCCTAATTTAATGAAGGATCACAAGTTAAAATTTGTCTAATCGAATAAAATTACAATACACGTATATCAAAATGTAGTTCCGCATAGGTTGGAACAAATTTTATATCAAAGGTGAAAACAAAAGATATTTTCAAGAGAGTATTTGATTTATACAGTATGCGTCAAAATAAACAATACTGAAATAAATATTGAAATGTTACTAATAATTATTTGTATATTATTTATTATACATGGTATAGCCTTGCAAACATTATTTTCAACGACTTCCCCGATAAAACAGATGTTAACGATGCCCTATGGCACGAAAAAATGTTTAATTATAGTCAGACGGTAGATCGGTCCGCCTCCTTCAGCATTCTCCATATGTATCCGTCAAGTGGCGTTAGGTCTGGTGGAAAATCACTACCACGCGAAATAAGGCGATCCCAAAATGATCGCGCAGTATTCGAAGAGACTCCCTGGCCGTGTGACAGGTTGCACCGTCCTGCTGAAACCATTGTTGATTTTAAGCTTGGAATGTTTTCGCGATATTTTCCGTATGACCGGAAATAAAGCTTCACGAGGAAAATTTTTTCTGTAAAAGTAAGAACCACCCTAAAGCATCTAACATTAACGCGACATTCACATAATATGTTATAACGACGCGACGTTTGAAAACCACTCCATACGTTTCAACGCATGACACATACAAATTTGAGGCATACGCATTTCAGTACTGTTTTCGCTGTGTGTTTTCGCTTGGAGGAGATACAAGAAACGATCGTGCGCGTATAGCGGACAAATTTTGCAACTTTCTTAACCCGCGAGCAGTCGCACCGCGTTATAAAAAATCTAACATTTTATCCTTTTTCGTGATCACTTGATGAAACATTTTGCAACATAACTTTCCACTCGTAAGTGCCTCGAGGAAGGGTGTAGTAATGCGTAGATTTATTTTTCTTCTTCTTCTTCTTCTTCTTCTTCTTCTTCTTCTTCTTCTTCTTCTTCTTTTTGGAATTTATGGCTTTGGTGAGAAAAAATTATTTAATTGATAGAAATAATATTTCTAACATTACAAGTCAATAAAAATACTATAACATAAAGAATTGTTGTAAACTCGCGTCTACATTCGTATTGTTAGACAAAATCTAACGCGCGACCGATTACGTGACAAACAAGAGCGCGACTGTTCCCGGGTTAACATATATTTCTTAAATAATTCATATTGTTAATTGAAATTGTCAAATTGACGTATATTTCATACCTACTGCCATTGAAGAAAATGGGATTATAAATTGTAAAAATTAAATGTTGCTCCACAATATTGATATGATATGCAATTATTAAAGTGAAATTAATTAATGATATGTTGCTTGTAGTATTGTACCCTCAGAGATCCGTGGAAAAAATTTACACCCAAAATAACAAAATTCAGTTTGGCAACACTGTGTGAATGTTGATAGTAACAAGATAAACAGAACTGTAATTTAGTCCAGACAAATTAATATATTTTTGTGCCAACAAAAATGAGATTTTTCAACCAAATAATGTTTCACATATGATGTGCAAAATAATTTTGAATTGGTTTCTGCTAATGAGCTTGCTTTTTTTGTCATTAAAGTAGAAAAAACTAAAATTTATTCTTTATAATCATTATCGACCTGTTCTAGTTTTATTATTTTTACTGTACTAATATCCGCCGAGTAATTTATAATGATTAATGCGATGTTAAAATATTTTATCATTAGCGGCTTCTAGAGTGTTTGAGACATATCTTATTTCATTGATAAAATGCACAGTCCCATCGATTTCTACTTGAACCATAAAATGTTTATCTTTTAATATTTTAATAACCTCAATTTTACTTTTTCTTCTTATTCTTTTTTGGGCTATGGCCTTTACAATTATCCAGTAACCAGTACTAATATAATTGGCCAATGTAATTAAAAGTGCTAAAAATGTTGCCGAGCTATGAAACCAGGTGTCGCTTCCGAACTTGCATGGTCCCAATAAGGGGATTATTGTTTAAATAATAATTAAAAATGGGTCATTTTTTGCACAAACTTTATTTTTTTAACTGCTGTGGTAATTCATGTTTGTATGAAAGTTCTTACATTTTTTTTTCTAAGAAAAAAGCTGTCATAAAAGCTTACCAAATTAAATTTGACCATTGATTCATTTAAATAATTATAAATAAAGCTTGAAAAACAAATTTGCAAACATTACTATTTGCAGTGTAAGTAGGCCCAATAAAATCTTTTATTTTGCAAGCAATTTTTTTTGATAAGCAAAAATAATTTGGTTGAAAAATATCCAAGAGTTTTTGAGATATTAAATTTGCTTCTTAAATGCTACAATTCTTTACATTCTTTGCAAGAACGCGGTTTTGGCGTTAGAGCCCAAAACACATGTTCCAATGAAAAGGCTTTTCAAGAAGAAAAAAACGTGGTTTTTAAAGATTTTAACAAAAAATGACTTCATATTGTTTATTATAAACAAGGAATTCTACCAGATAGAAGAAAAGAAACAACAAAACAACACAAGCAGTCCAGCTATACCCAAAAATAGATTCAAGGATGACAAAAATACCATGTAAAGGGCTTATCAGAAAAATTAAAAGGGATAGGAAATAAGTACAATATCACAAAAACATTTAAAGGGACCAACATACTCAGATCTATTCTGTCCAAAACCCAACAACACACAGAAGAGGTCAAAGAACTGCAACTATAAAATACCCTGTCAATGTAACAATTTCTTTATAGGAGAAACTGCAAGACCAGCAAGTGTCAGGATTAATGAGCATTAAACATACATCAAAAACAGGGATTTCGACAAATGCTAGATCTGCAAACATTACTGGATCAACGAGCACATACCACAGTGGAAAGATACATTAATATGAAGAAAACAGACATGAAAAAGAGAAACATCAAAGAAGCAGCCCTCATTCTACTAACTGAAGAAAAATATGTAGCAATTCTATCAACAGAATGCAACAGACTTTGGTTGCCAAAGAAGAGGTGAATAACAAGAACATACCAGCAATAGAGGATAAGAAATTGTAGAACACATGTCTTTATCATCCAATATACATAGGAAAAGCACAAGACATAATAACACAAGTTACAATTTTTTTACCCAAAAACTAATTATTACAAACACAGAATCAGATAACACATAGAACATTGCACAAAATACACAGAATAATAAGAATTTGATGTACCATAGGACATAAAAAAACATCCACCCTCATATCTTTCCAACCAAAGCTGGCTAGCATCTACAACCATTAAGGCAAGTACATTTAAACCTAGATTTTGTTGACTGATATGACATAACCTCAAACAACAACAATTGGTGTTTATACACAGCGTTTAACAAAATTCTATTTAATCTTTCTTTGAGAACGATTTCTAGAGTGGAAATTGGAACGTCAGTATGTTTTAGCAATGTTGCAATTGCCATTACAACCAAACTGTGGCTAATCCCATATAAATTTCTTAAGTGTTATAAATGGCTTTAAAATAATAGATGCCATGTTTTCTGTACTACATGAAGTTTACCAAGCACTGAACAATAATCTTCACACTGCCACTGTTTTTTTTTGTGATTATACCAAAGCTTTTGATTGTGTAAATCACGACATTTTGATAAAAAAAACTAAATTTCTACGGAATTCGAGTTAGTTCATTGAATTGGTTCCAATCTTACTTGGATGATAGGAAACAACTGGTTCGAGCAAATGATACAGTCTCTAATCTCAAAAACATTGTATGTGGGGTACCTCAAGATTCAGTATTGGGTCCTCTACTTTTCCTTATCTTTATTAATGACATCACTGGTTTAAAAATCGATGGAAAAACCTTTCTTTTTGCTGATGTTACCAGTATCACTTGGAGCAACTCAAATATTGCAACTCTTCAAGCTACTATAACTTCTGATCTACTTACAATAAAAACCTGGTCCAACTCTAATTTGCTCTTGTTTAACGTAGATAAAACAGTAGCATTATCTAGTAAATGAGCTCTTCAACCCTTACTTCTTAATAACAGCCAGATCAGTACCGTTGATTCTGTAAAATTTCTTGGTATTTTTTAAACAGCAACCTTAAATTGTCCCTTCATATCGATGTGTTAAGGAAGAAATTGTCTTTAGCTTGCTATGCTATACGATCTGTTTCGAAGGAACTCAATTTAGCATCTTCCAAAATAACATGTTTTTCTTTGTTAGAGTCGCATCTTCGATATGGTCTTCCTTTTTGGGGTTACATTACAAAAAAGAGCAATACGATATCTGTTTGGCCTCAGAAGAATTGCACATTGCAGAAGCTACTTCAAAGATCACAGGATTCCTTCATTATATATTTTAGAAAGTGTTTGCTTAATTCGTAAACACCTACATGTCTTTCCAGAAAGACCAAATCATGACTATTTCATGATAAATTCTACCTTTAGTTAGTATCTAGTTAGTAAAGAAGTCTATATTATATTAAATATATTTGGCAAAAAAATTGTACAACCATCTCTCTGTACAAAGATCATATTATTCAGTAGAAAAATTTCTTAATCAATAACTAAGAAATTACAGTACCCTTTGTACAAGTAGTTTTTTATCTATATTTGGGTGTCATATGCAGCAGCCTAACTTTTAAACTTATTAGTTACTAAGGTAGACTATGCAATTTGCAATTTATTTAAAATTTTAAAATTTGCAATTGATTGTTTCTGTTTATATCATAAATTATTATATTTTTTTTATTTAATTGACGATTTATGTAATTTTAGTAAATAATTGTATTGTTATTGTTTTGTTTCGTGACTTTTCATAAGCTTTGTCGATAACATTGTACAATTTTTCATGAAAAGCAAGCAAAAAAAATAATAAACATAAGAAATGAGGGCACAACGCATAATAACTGGAATAGTGTTAAGGAATACTTATGAAAAGAAGTAAAGACATGAAAAGTTTAAAGCATGCAAAGTGCAAATTATTAAACGTGGGATTTGAACAGAAAAAAACGAAACAATCAGCAGAATGGCAGAAAAAGATAATGGAAATATATGATAATAATGGAAATATAATGGAAAATTAAAAAGTGCTTACTGGAAGCTCTGATTCTTGTGAAAGTTAGCAATCTATTATTTTTCGCTTGACGACCTTATTACCCTGTGCATTTATTAACTAGCGTGTAGGAAATAATTGCTCTTTCAGGGGAGTCAATAGAGTTTTACTTACGGAAAAATTTAAACAGGATAAAACTTTTTGTAATAATCGTTAAGAAATGTATAATATTATACAACATATCAAAAAGTTCTACTCCAAAAGCCGATGCTTCATTTTTTATTAAACACATCCATTGCAAAATTAGTTGTTTTTTAAATACCTACGAAAATGTAAGCTTTAGAAAAAAAAAACTGACTTGACCATTCAAAAATTCAGGAAATTTTACACAAAAAACGTTACTTATACAGGGTGTAACAAAAATACAGGTCATAAATTAAACCACATATTTTGGGAACAAAAATAGTTCGATTGAATCTAACTTACCTTACTACAAATATGCACACAAAAAAAGTTACAGCCCTTTGAAGTTACAAAATGAAAATCGATTCTTTCCGATATATCGAAAACTATTAGAGATTTTTTAAACATGAACATCCTAAAAAGATATTATATTGAAATTTGTGCAGCCCATAAAAATTTTATGGGGGTTTTGTTCCCTTAAACCCCCCCCCAAACTTTTATGTTCGTCCCAATCAAATAATTTTTGTAGTACCATTAGTTAAACACAATTTTTTTAAAACTTTTTTGCCTCTTAGTACTTTTTCGATAAACCAGTTTTAATTGAGATGCGGCTTCTTTTCTAATATGTTTATATAAAAATTTTATGGGGGTTTTGTGCCTTTAAACCCTCCAAATGTTTGTGTACGTTCCTATTAAACTATAATTGCTGTACCATTAGTTAGACACAGTGTTTAACACACAGTGTCGAGCGGCCGTGGAGTAACGGCATATTCGCTGGCCTCATACGCCAGTGCACGTGGGTTCGAGCCCTGCCAAAGACAAACCATTTTCATTTCCAATAATGACACGAGCCGTCTCACCGTGCCTCGGAGAATACGTAAAGCCATCGGTCCCCCTGGGCTAGTGTACATCGGCACTAGTTACTTGAAACAGGGTTAAAGACGCAAATGGCGCCGGAACTGTCCGAAAAGATCTCCCCAGCAAAAATGCCATAAGATATTATTATTATGACAGTGTTTTTAAAACTTTTTTGCCTCTTAGTATTTTTCAGATAAGGCACCTTTTATCGAGATGTGGCTTCTTTTTTAATATGGTTCAAAGTATACCTCAAACTGTAATTTATAAATAAATTTTCATATTGTTACCAAGTCTCTAAAATCGGACTTAACAGTACACAAATATGTGGTCGATTTGACAAAATATTCAAAAAATCTCAAAAAAAAACTAACTTTTCGAAAAAGTACTAAGAGGCAAAAAAGTTTTAAAAACATTGTGTTTAACTAATTGTTCCACAATGATAATTTAATTGGAACGTACACAAAAGTTTGGGGGTTTAAGGGAACAAAACCCCCATAATATTTTTATGGGTACACAAATTTCAATATCATAAAATCCTTTATAAAAGGTATATTTGTTAAAATCCCTATACAGGGCTACATCAAAGACATAACTAGTTTTCGATCGGTTGACCGATCATCATCAGTGCAATCCTAAAATGTGTACAACCAGATAAAATGATGCAAAGTATTTAAAATGTTGACTAAGGTTATAAAAAGTTATAGGTTGTACTCACTTAGAATCTACATGCTAACCACCAAAGTAAAAATATCTGGGTAAAAACCCTTTACAATTGATCCGTCATCGGAACATATGACAAAGATGTGAATTATAACATGGATGAATAAAATATCCAATGTTTTTCGCCCGAGGTACCAATGAGCTCTATCTGACAAGTTCACATCATGGCTGTACGGAAGCAAGTGATTTTGATAACGGAAATTCTGAATGGTGACATGACAGGAATGACAGTTCCACAGGAAGTTATAATTTCCCTGTTGTTTTGTGGTATTTATTGTAAAATTTGTTAAATTAATAACAATAAAAACAGTCGTTCCCACTGTGGTAAATAGTCTGTAAAAATGGAAATAGGCTTGATGTAAATGTTAAAATATTGTAATGGAGGAAGTAGGCAAACCACATTACACATAATACAGAAAACTTAGTAAACATTATCAAAAGCAGTTGTGTGTTTATTTAAAGTTATCAATTATATTAGAATAATTGGAAGTTGTTATAGTATGTGGAAGTACCATAAACAATCACTGTGTGGGTGACAAAGGTGTAGAACTGTTTTCTGATCTGGGAGGGATATATAATATAAGCTAAGATACATGCCACCATTTCTCAAGATCCCTGCATATCGCCTGTAACTCTAAGGGTTCGACAAAACTAAATCAATGTACCTGCCTTTTCTCAGAACACACTTCTGAATTCCAGTTTTCCTCAATTTTCTGACAATAAACGTCAAAACCATCTTAAAACCCTTAAATCTATTAAAAATAAAGTCAAATCTAATAATCTAATAATTAGCAAGGCAGACAAAGGCAATTGTCTGGTAATTCTAGACCAAACTATTTATAATGATAAAGTCACTACCTTTCTTTCTAATAATAATTTCTTGTCACTTCTAGAAGATCCTTCCAAAAAATTCATTAACAAACTCAAAGATAACCTTAAACCTTTTACAGAATTTTTTTCTGAACAATTTGCACCTTACTACAAAATTCCCAGTAATCCTTTAACTCCCAGACTGTACGGTTTACGTAAGATACATAAAGAGGGAATTCCCATTCGTCCAGTTGTTAGCTTTATAAACACTCCTGTTTCCATTCTTTCAAAATTTATTCTTAATCGCATTAACAACATGACGAACTTCACCCCTCGATTCTCAGTCAAAAACACAAGTCACCTTGTCAACAATCTCCAACAAATTCAGCTTCGTCCAAACATTACCATGCTATCTTTTGATGTTAGCAATCTTTTTACTTCAGTCCCAAAACAAGAAACTATTAATCTGGTACATTCTCTTCTAAGAGCAAATTCCATTACCATGTCTACTACTAATTCAGTTATTCAATTACTACAATTTTGTCTAGCTCAAGACTTCTTTGTATTCAACAATAAATATTACAGACAACCTGATGGCTTAGCCATGGGTAGTTGCCTATCTCCTCTCCTAGCTGACATTCTTATGGATCATTTAGAATCCGTACATATCATGAAAAATCCTGAAATTCTCCATTGGTTTCGCTATGTCGATGATTGTTTTCTGATCATTTCAGGTAACTCAAATACAGCTGACTCATTACTTTCTAGAATCAACCAAATCCACCCCAACATTAAATTTACCATGGAATTAGAGTCTTCTCAATCAATCCGTTTTCTCGACCTTACTATTACCAGATTAAATGACCACTTCGAATTCAGTATCTACAGGAAACCAACACAGACCGACCATGTTATCCCAGCATCTTCCAACCACCCAATGTCACACAAACTTGCTGCTTTTCATAGTTGCATACACCGTCTTGAAACCATCCCCTTATCACAATCCAACTACAATAAAGAATTAAATATAATACGTCAAATTGCTTTCCACAACGGATACGATCCACACATCATAAGCAAGCTCATACATAAAAGACAGCTCAAGGTCTTACGACATGCCGCGTTCCCTAGGGATTTGACAACCAAACCTACTTATGCTTCCATACCTTTTCACGAAGATCGACTATCTGGGGACATTTCAAATATTATAAAAAGATCAGTAGATAACGTTCAAATTTCTTTTAAGGTATCCAAAAACATAGGACAATCTCTATCTAACACCAAAGATATTATCAACTATATGAATCGTAGTGGTGTTTACAAACTACAATGTTCTGACTGTGATGCCACCTACATATGAAGAACTTGTAGATCACTTGCTTCTCGCTCTCTTGAACACATCAGAAGAGAGAATACCTCTACCTTCTCACAACATCTCAAAGAGAAAAATCATACTCTGAACATCCCAGCTGATGTTTCTCTTCTACACAATATCCCACAAAGAGACTTTCTGAAGTTGGACTTGTACGAGGACCTGGAAATAGTCAGAGAAAAACAAAAAAGCCCAAATTGTGTCAACCGCCATGTTTCGTTTAACCGGGACTTCCATCCACTTCATCGATCACTTTTTTCTTAACTTCTTTTTAATTACAATAGTACTTTTCACCTCTTTATTATTTCTATCGCTTTCGCATAGCCACATTTACAGTTGATTTGACACAATTCATAATGATTTTCTTTCCTTAATCATCTCTATCCATCAACCACTATGATCTATCCAATTATACATACACAAACCAACAGCTGCTATCATCACCCACATACATACTGTTTCATCTCTAAATTTTCATCAATAATTTAATTATATCCACCCCATATAATCATACTGTAAATAAATTTAATAGTCTCACTGCTCTTTCTGGGTCCCGTTAATGTTACATTTTAATTATATTCTCATAAATTTATAACACCACCCCTCTCCCCTATGTTAGCTATCTCATTTATTGGTCTGTTTTGTCGAACCCTTAGAGTTCCAGGCGATATGCAGGGATCTTGAGAAATGGTGGCATGTATCTTAGCTTGTATTATATATCCCTCCCAGATCAGAAAACAGTTCTACACCTTTGTCACCCACACAGTGATTGTTTATGGTACTTCCACATACTATAACAACTTCCAATTATTCTAGTATAATTGATAACTTTAAATACACACACAACTGCTTTTCTAAGCCCTAGATATCACATATAAAGGGTTTGATAATGTTTATTAAGTTTTCTGTATTATGTGTAATGTGGTTTGCCTACTTCCTCCATTACAATATTTTAACATTTACATCAAGTCTATTTCCATTTTTACAGACTATTTACCACAGTGGGAACGACTGTTTTTATTGTTATTAATTTAACAAATTTTACAATAAATACCACAAAACAACAGGGAAATTATAACTTCCTGTGGAACTGTCATTCCTGTCATGACACCATTCAGAATTTCCGTTATCAAAATCACTTGCTTCCGTACAGCCATGATGTGAACTTGTCAGATAGAGCTCATTGGTACCTCGGGCGAAAAACATTGGATATTTTATTCATCCATGTTATAATTCACATCTTTGTCATATGTTCCGATGACGGATCAACTGTAAAGGGTTTTTACCCAGATATTTTTACTTTGGTGGTTAGCATGTAGATTCTAAGTGAGTATAACCTGTAACTTTTTATAACATTAGTCAACATTTTAAATACTTTGCATCATTTTATCTGGTTGTACACATTTTAGGATTGCACTGATGATGATCGGTCAACCGATCGAAAACTAGTTCTATCTTTGATATAGCCCTGTATAGGGATTTTAACAAATATACCTTTTATAAAGGATTTTATGTTTTTGTAATGGTATACAGCCAACTACAGGAAATTTTTCCTCGTGGATTTGTAAATTTCAATATAATTTTTTTTTCAGATGTTTCTATCAAGAATGTCACATGTCCGTTTTCTATAAGAAACCTCAAACAGTGTTCGATCTATTGAAAAAAATCGATTTTTATTTTGTAACTTTAAAAGGGCTGTAACTTCTTTTAGGTGCACATTTGTACTAAGGTAAGTTAGGTTCAATCGAACAATTTTTGGTGCCAGAATATATGATTTAATTTATGATCTGTATTTTTGTTAAACCCTGTATAAAGCTTTTCTAAAATTAAATCTACAGCTTCTTTAATTTTTTAATTGTAACGGCCAAGTCACACCTCTCACAAACATTGGAGCGCTGTATGGCAGCGTTCGGCGAGGTGCTCGGTTAAGTTAACTGAACATAACTTTTAAACTAATTGATCTAATTAAATATTCCAAATTTGAAATAAAAGAAGAATATTAAGGCTATCCTATAGTTATACAATAAAAACAATTATGTGCATAAGTACAGTGTGGGCGGAAAGTGTGACTTACATGAATTTTGTATAAAAATGATTTAAAACTAATACAATTTTACCTATAGAACTCTCAAATTTGCACAACTTACTTTTTAAACATCTTACTAAACGACCATTTATTAAAAAAAATCTCAAAAATTTAATTCAAATGTTACGACCTCTCAAAAAAGTAATTTTTGAAATCTTTATTCGTAGTTTTACAGAATTACTACTATTTATTTAAGAGGATATTGCTCACGTTTAAACGAATATATTACAATTTTGTAGGTATTTTTTAAAGCCTAAGATATGGTCTTTAAACTGCGCTAAATTATTTTACTTTAAAAATGAAATATATAAGTTCTATTGAGAAAATTAAGAAAGTTAAAAAAATGGAAGACAAAAACCGAAAATATCAGTTAAAAAAATGTTTAGTAAAAGTCATCAAAACTTTTTTCTGTACAACTTACCAAAATACATTTGATAACAAGCTTAGAAAATAATAAATGTTAAAAAAAATTGAGCTCTTATACAGAATGTCAACGTAAATTGGAACCTATTGGATTTTTTATTATCAATTTTACGAAAAAATGTTATTATTCATAAAATTCTCTGCATGGTACAGTATATTAGATGCAACCATCAGATATCAATTTTATACGAGGTACAGTTTTGTAGTTTACCATATGTGTTTTAAGCGAAACAAAAGTTTGAGAAACCTTGTAGAGAGGAAAAGGCACAAAGGTACATCGATATTATGTAGTAGTCTGATATTTTGCGAATGTTTTATTTCTTTAATTTCTCTGATATCTTTAATAACAAAGAAACTAGACGGTTTTACTCTTTAACAGGTGTTTTAACTGACAACATGCTATACGTGAGGAAGCCATGTCTTATCATACTACTAAGATGAAATTATTTCCTACGTATAGTGCGAAAGGAACAGAATGTTTAAAGAAAAAGATCTGTTTAATGTATCTCTTGTTATTTAAAGAGCCTCCACCTAGACAACAAATCCGTACTTATTCACATGGAAATTCCACCCCAAAATATCAGAGAGCCTCCATTAAACAATCTCGTCTCTCTTATGTTGCACTGTGCCTACCGCTCTCCTGGTCGACAAATAACTCATAGGTGTCTTTAAGAACTGTTAACCTTATGTGCTTTTCTGTTTTTAAAGTTTTGTTAACTGATATTTTTTATTGTTTTAGCTTTGTTTCAGTTAAAACACATGTTAAAAAGTAAAACCACCTATCTTCTTTGTTTCTAAAGATATCAGGGATATAAAAACATGTTCACAAAACATAATACTATAATATGATTCTGATGTATACTAACATTTGTACCTCGTCCTCCCTACAGGGTGTCACAAACTAAACATAAGAAAAACATTTCTTTCCTTTTACCCGGTAGGGTAGGTATAAGTACAAAAAAAAGTTTGAGTAAACCCTTGCACAACTGGTAACTACCACTGAAAAGTCTAAAATAATAAAAAAAATTAGCGGAATCCGTTAATCTGTGCACGAAAAAATCAACTATGAAAATGAGCATAATTTTCAGATCCCTAACTTTTGACGAGCAGTTTATAAAGGTACTTTACTCGAAATTCATATTTATTGACATACCTCCTATAAAATATATAAAGAATGACATCTGATGTTTCCATCTTAGATTTTAGACCATGCAGAGCATTTTATGAAGAATATTTTTTTTTTCGTAAAATTGATACCTAATAAAAAAGTCTTCCATATAATTCCAAGTTACGCAGACATACTGTTTAAGAGTTCATTTTTTTTAATTTTCCAATTGTAACGTCCGATTCGGATTCAGCATAATAAAAAATAATAAAGACACATTTTGCATCAAAGTAAAATAATGAGTTCATCGTTTTTAAAATGATTTATACAAAATAATTGTTATTGTTTAAGCAATTAATAAACAATTAGCGGCGAAATCTGCGAGTAGAACTTTTTACTGTAACATATTTTTATAAACTAACAAAAAACGTTTTAGAAAAATATAAGCTTGCTTGAATTTTTCCGAAACAATGTAAGTTTTCGATCTCTATTGACCCCCCTATTTGCAAAGATTTTATCTAAAACATGTTAGCCATAACACGGTCGCTTTTAAAATGATTAAAAGCAACGGATAAACGAATTATCGACACAAGAAATGATCGCTAATTATCAAAAACGTCTTTCCTCTGGCAGAGGGACCGGCGATGAGACGTAGGGAGTGAAGACAAGAAGATTCGAGGGGAAAAGAGAAGGAAAATTCCACTCCCTGACCAAATCCCCAGAAACTTTATTTAGAGAGAGAGTTTGAGAGAAGTTTGTAACATCAATTAAACATCTAATGAGGTAATTAAATGGGTATTCAATGTAATGAATACCACGGGGATTATTATTATTAACTCAATACACTCCTAATTACTGCTTTCTCAGACTAAAAGAGATATTTAATTAATATTAAGACGTTCAAAGTGAAACACAGAATAAACAGCATTATGAAATTCTGCTAGAAATTTTGTTAATACTTTGCTTGTTATGCAGAAAGTCCTAAATAAACTACGGGGATAAATTCCTTTACAAAATTACAAATAAAAAATTAATTATGCTAAAAATTCGGTATCGGAGTTGGTAAAACCGAATTATTTTAGAAAATATTTTAAATAGATTACGCCAAATTTTACGCCAAATTCATGAGCCATTTTTATGTTAGATCGTTAATTAACGGTTTGGATTTAATCCCTTTAAAACCATTTCAACTTTAAAATTGATCCTGTATTTCTATCGCATTTCTCAATTATGTGACAGCACTGTAGACATTTAAATACATAATTTAATGAAAACTGACACTTAGCTAAAATAACATAAATTTTTGGAAAAGTACAATAATCCATAGTGGTTCTTTAATCTATTTTATAATAGGCCTATGTCCCGCGTACCAAAAAAAGTTGATTAATAGTAAGACGACCATTTGTTAATAGCTTGACGGTGTCTAGTCGGACAAACTGATGTATGGGAACAAAGGAACAGGGGAAGTTTTAATTGTGGAACACGTCATCCTGACAAGTTTATAATTGTGAAAACTAGCAGGTTGTTTTTAAGTTTATTCAATAGCAAACTTTATACAGGGTATCCCAAAAGTAGAGGAACGGTCGAATATCTCGCGAACTAAACATCGGATCAAAAAACTGAAAAATACGTGTTCAATCATTTTCAAAAATCTATCCAATGACACCAAACACCAACCCCCACTACACCCCCTGGAGGTGGGGTGGATGGTAACTTTAAAATCTCAAATAGAAACCCCTAGTTTTTCTTACAGATTTGGATTCGTTACGTAAAAGTAAGCAACTTTTATTCAGGACATTTTGTCGAACTGTGGATAGATGGCGCTATAATTGAGAAAAACGATTTATCCTGATACCATAGGTAAATTATAGAAACGGTCTAATATCTCGAGAAATACACTTTCAAATGAGAAACCAAAAAGAGAGGTTTTTAATACTTTTCGAAAACCTATCGAATAACACTAAACATGACCCTCCAACCCACCCACTGGAGGTGGGGTGGGGGTAACTTTAAAATCTTAAATAGCAACCCCCACTTTTTATTACAGATTCGGATTAGTCATGAAAAATTAAGCAACATTTATTCGAAACATTTTTTAGAATTGTTGATAGATGGCGCTTTAATTGGAAAAATACGATTTATTAGCGCCATCTATCAGCAATTTTAAAAAATGCTTCGAATAAATGTAGCTTTATTTTTCATGACAAATTCGAATCTACAATAAAAAGTGGGGTTGCTATTTAAGATTTTAAATTTACCCCCCACCCCGTCTCCAGAGGGTGGGTTGGAGGGTCATTTTTGATGTTTGTCGATAGGTTTTCGAAAAATATTAAAAACTTGTTTTTTGGTTTCTCATTTGAAAGTGTATTTCTCGAGATATTAGACCGTTTCTATAATTTACCTATGGTATCAGGATAAATCGTTTTCCCAATTATAGCGCCATCTATCCACAGTTCGAAAAAATGTCTTGAAAAAAGTTGCTAACTTTTACGCAACGAATCCAAATCTGCAAGAAAAACTAGGGGGTTTCCATTTGAGATTTTAAAGTTACCCCCACCCCACCTCCAGGGGGTGTAGTGGGGGTTGGTGGTTGGTGTCATTGGATAGATTTTTAAAAATGATTGAATACGTATTTTTCAGTTTTTCGATCCGATGTTTAGTTCGCGAAATATTCGACCGTTCCACTACTTTTGGGACAACCTATATAATAGATATATGAAAAAAAGTTTGTCCGACAAATATGTTGGGCAATTTAATAAATCCGACACGTAGAACATGTTAAATGACAGAATTTATTTTGGTGGTAAATAGCAGTCTGATTTTTGCATGAGAGTTTATTAAAAGGATAACAAATCAATTGGAAGTTCTGTCCGACAAAATACATGGGACGTTTTTGTAGTCTGACGTTCAAAACCTGTAACCTGTTCCACAATTAAAACTTCCCCTGTTCCAGTGCTCCCGTACATCAAGGTTTGTCCGACTAGACACGGTTAAGCTATTAACAAATTTTCGGCTTGCTATTAATAAACTTTTTTTTGGTACGCGGGATCCAGGACTATAAGGTTAATCAAGTGATACACAGTAATTTTACAGTTTTCTTTTGGTTAAATCGAACAGTTAAGCGGAACCAGAATCAAGCAACATTCAAAAAAGTTAAATGGGTTGTAATTGTCCAAAATATGCTTAGAATATTTAGGTGGAAAGGGAGTTCTGGGGAGTTCCACCTACGAGGGTGGAAAATTTTTGGTCAAAATAACCACGGAAGTGGCTAGAGAATCTAATTCTAAGCAAAAATTGTTAGGTATGGTAGATATGGTAGGTAAAAAAGATTATTTTTTTGGTGCATACTCAAACTGGTGTATTCAACTTAAAATATCAGAGAAATGGTCGATTTTAGGGGTACAATGCTAAAAACACCTTTTGCAGTGCTTAAGAAGACCTTTAAAATGAGCACTGTTAAAAATGTCGATAACATTCAAACTTAGCGAGATGTGGTGCAAAAAAGCTTATGACTAATGACTATTTTAAGAAAAAATGAGAAGTATATTTAACCGCTTATCCACCAGAATTTAAATTCATTGTTTTGTTTCTACAGTACCTCTTATTATAGTGTTATTTCTATGTTCAAAAAGTTAAACTAATTACAGAGCGCATTTTTAAATTTTCTTAAAAATCTTCTTTTTCTCAATTTTAACTATTTAGAATGGGAAATAAGCCACAATATTATTAAAAAATGATTTTTATTAACGTTTCGACGCCCAAATCGGGTGCCGTTGTCAAAATACAAAATACTATTAATATAAACAAAAATGTTGTTTATATTAATAGTATTTTGTATTTTGACAACGGCACCCGATTTGGGCGTCGAAACGTTAATAAAAATCATTTTTTAATAATATTGTGGCTTATTTCCCATTCTAAATAGTTAAAATTGTAAAAATGCCACAAGAAAATAGCTTCAGAACAACTTCTTTTTCTCCTTGTAACTCGAAAATGATAAGAGATACGACAAAAAGATAAAGTACAAAGATGTAGGGATTTTTCAGATAAAAATTGTGTTTTTTATTTTGTTCTTTTACAGTAATTTTCATTAGTGTATCCCTTTATCATTTTCGAGTTACATTGAGAAAAAGAAGATTATTAAGGAAGTTTAAAAATGCGCTCTATTATTTGATCGTATTTTTTTAAAACCATTCATTTTAAACCCGTTCAACTTTTTGAACATGAAAATAATTATAATAAAAGGTATTGTAGAAATAAAACGATTCATTTATATCGGGAGGATGAGAGGTTAAATATATTTTGCATTTTATCTTAAAATAAATTACTCATCCTTTTTTTGCACCATATATCCCACTTCGATATTTTAAGTTGAATTTGAGCATGCACCAAAAAAAATCTCTTTTCACGTATAGTCGGTTCACTAAACTCAGACACAACTGGCTAATGCCTTTAGTAGGTATTTTTTTTGTTTTTGGTCAATTTTGCCAAAATTGGCAAAATTACTAATTAAAATCACTAGCCAATTGTGCCTGAGTTTAGCGAACCGACTATACCATATTTATCCCTTTTTGTATTATAACTAGAAGATATATGGAGACATAAATCTCTTTTATTTTTTATAATCTACAAAAAAGTTTTATATTTTTTTTTTCGTTAGATGCATAATTTTTAATATATTGGTAAAAAAACTTTCGAGAAGGTTTTTCAACCACGAAAAGTATTGAGTTTCCAAAAAAAAATATAGAACAGTCTTGACTTACAATTAGGTTCTCTAGCCACTTAACCCCCCCTCTAGGTTAAAACCTCGACTGAATACCGCCGTTGCATTAGCCGTCATATTGATTTTAATCGGGAACTGTTTTTGCTCAATCTATCTAATCAGCCCTAAACATCCATCCTTGGATATAGGCCTCCTCTTCCTTCTTCCATGCCTCTCTATCTTGGGCAATTTGCATCCATTTTGACCCAGTGTGTTTCTTCAGGTCATCTGACCATCGCATCTGTGGCCTTCCCCTTTTTCGTTTGTGGTTCCATGGTCTCCAATGTATTACCATCTTATTCCATCTTTCATCCTTCTGCCGTAGGGTGTGTCCGGCGAACTTCCATTTAAGCTTTGCTACTTGGGTAGAGACGTCTTTCACTTTTGTTTTGTTACGGATCCATTCGTTTCTTTTCCTGTCTGATAATTTAATGTTCAGCATCTGTCTTTCCATGGCTCTTTCTGTCTTTGCTATTTTTTCCATATTCTCTTTTGTAAACGTCCATGTCTGAGAGCCATATATTAAAACAGGGAGTATACATTGATTGAAAACTTTTGTTTTTAGGTATTGCGGGTACTTTCTGTTCTTTAGAATACAAGACAGTTTTCCGAATGATGCCCAGGCCAACCTTGTTCTTCTCTTTATTTCTTCGGTCTGATTTTATTTATTTAATCTAGTGATTTGTCCTAGATATACATATTCTTTTACTTGTTCTATTCTTGTTTGTGCCACTGTAATTACTAGTTCTTCTTGTTGATTGGTCATGGTTTTTGTTTTACTGTAATTCATCTTCAGTCCTATCTTTGTCGATTCTCTATCTAGTTCTTCCATAATTCTTTGTAATTCTTCACTTCTTTCTGCTATTAATACAATATCATCAGCATATCGTAAGTGATTCAGATATTGCCCGTTTATGTTTATACCCAAACCATTCCAGTGCAGTTGTTTGAACACATCTTCTAGCGCTTGGTTGAATAGCTTGGGCGAGATGGTATCTCCTTGTCTTACTCCTCGGTTTATTTTAATAGGCTCCGTTTGTTTCATTAGCTTGATAGTTGTTGTTGCCTTATCATATATATTTGTAATTAAGTAGGTATATCTGTAGTCTATTCTGCTGTTTTGTAGGGAATTCTTTACTGCCCAGTGTTCCACACTATCAAATGCTTTTTCGAAGTCAATAAATGCCATGTATAGCGGGATATGATATTCGTTAGCTTTTTCGATTAATATCTTCATCGTTAAAAGGTGGTCACTTGTACTGAAGCTTTTTCTAAATCCGTCTTGTTCTCTTGCCTGGTATCCATCTAATTTAGTTGTTAATCTGTTTGTTAATATCTTGGTTAATAGTTTGTACATCACATTTAGTAAAGTTATGGGTCTGTAATTCTTTAGATCCTTTTTATCTCCTTTCTTAAATAGTAACAATGTTACTGCTTCGTTCCAAGTGTTGGGTATTTGTTTTGTCATTAATATTTTATTCATAAGTGTGTACAAAACTTCTCTAGTTGTTTTCCCACCATTTTTCAGCATTTCTACAGTTAACCCGTCTTTTCCTGGCGATTTATTATTCTTCATCTCCTTGAGTGCTCTTTTTATCTCATTCTTACTGATTTCTGGTTGTAAGTCGGAATTGACATTTTTTATTTTTATTTGTAATTTCTTAAGGATTTCTTGTGTTGGTTTCTGTTTTGTATTGTAGAGGTTTTTATAATATTCTTGTGTTATTTGTATAATTTCTTCTATATTATTGTTCTCTATGCCTTCTTTGTTCTTTATACTATTAATCTGTATGCTTCCAAGCTGTGGTTTTAAGCACTTTATATTTTTATTTTGTTCAATGGTTTTTTCTATTTTTTCTTCCTGTACTCTCTTTTGACTTTCCTTGATGTTCCTTCTGATAGCTTTGTTTACCTCTTTGTAATCTACTGTGTTTCTCTTATCTTGTTCTATTAATGTTTTTCTTTTGCTCATGAGGTTTTTTGTTTCCTGGTATATATAGTTTTCCTTTTTTATTCTTGTTTGTGCTACCTCTTTTCCCGCCTTTGCTAATGTATCGGTTAATAGCTGATTTATTTCATCGATATTTTTGTTTTCCAATTCTCTAGTGGCCGGTATACTTTCCCTTATTTTTTGTTTATATTCCTCTTTTGCTTTCTTAAATTTTCCCATATCTAGTTTCGATCTATTTTCCATTTTCTTTTTTGTTTCGAATTGGCTATTAATGCTGAGTTTGGCTCTGACAAGTCTATGATCACTACCGGTTGAGAAACGATTCAGCTCTGTAACATCTTTGATGATGGCTTTTTCTGTTGTAAGGATGTAATCTATTTCGTTTTTAGTATTGCCGTTGGGACTTATCCATGTCCAGTTTCTTTGCGGTTTTTTTGTTAAAAAAAAATTTGCTCAATATCTCCGCCATTTTCGACTTCCCGACAAAAAGTATAAAAACTAAAATTGTTGAAAATATGATTTTATATAATTTTGTTAATTACAATGTTTTTCTTGCGGTCGATATTTTCAGAGTTATGGAGGAAAATGATGACAGTTAGAGAGTTAGAAAATAATTATTGAGATAAAGGCAGTTTTTGTTTTTCTTTGATTCAGAGTTGGACCATCAGCTCCATACAGTTATTTCAGCATCTGTGCATCCTCAGTGAAGCTTTTCAGTCAGGACTCTAAAACAAATATCAACAACCCTGCCTATTTAAGGGAAAACATCGCGATGCAATGATTCCACCTTTTGAGATTCAAACAGCGACATCTCTCGTAATACGAGAAAGACGAAAAGCCCTAGATATAAAGTTTACTACTTTTATACAATTTGAATAATTAAAACTAAAATAATAAACAATATTTTAAATCCAAGACTTTTCGTTAAGAAACTGCTTTCTGGCTGCATCCTGTATCTCCGGCTTTTATAATATATAACCACAAGAGACGACGAATATAGAACAAAGAAGCAAATGAAGGATACTTTGGCTACGTATTTACCTTCTTTTCGTATAGGAAAAGGACAGAAAGACAGTTTCAGGTACTCAAATCTGGATAAAGATGAAAAAGATAAAGGCAGTTTTTGTTTTTATGTGATTCAGAGTTGGACCACCATCTCCATATAGCTATTTCAGCATCTATGCATCCTCAGTGAAGCTATGCAGTCACAACTCCGAAACAAAGATCAACAACCTTGCCTATTTAAGGGAAAACATCGCGATGCAATAATTCCACATTTTGAGACGCAATACAGCGACATCTCTCGTAACGAGGAAGACGAAAAGAACTAGATACAAAGTTAACTACTTTTATACAATTAGAATACGTTAAATAAAAATAATAAACAATATTTTAAATCCAAGATTTTTCGTTAAGAAACTGCTTTCTGGCTGCATCCTGTAACTCCGGCTTTTACAATATGTAAGCACAAGAGACGACGAATATAGAAGAAAGCAAATAAAGGATACTTTGGCCACGTATTTAGCTTCTTTTCTTTTAGGAAAAGGACCGAATGACAGTTTCAGGTACTCAAATCTGAGTAAAGGTGAAATAGGTAAACAAGAAATAAAATGTAGAATAGAGAAGGCTAGGAGTGCATTCAATAACATTGCCAAACTCTTTAAAAGCCACAACATTAATCTGGAGATAAAAATAAGGCTCCTACGATGTTATATCTTCTCAATATTGTATTACGGAGTTGAATCCTGGACACTCACTGAAGCAATGGAGAAAAAACTTGAAGCCTTCGAGATGTGGCTATACAGGCGAATCCTAAGGATATGATGGACGGACAAGATAACCAACGAGACCGTATTACGAAGAGTGGGCAAAGAAAGAGAGGTGATGTATACCATTAAAACGAGAAAGTTATAATATCTCGGACACATAATGAGAAAAGGCACTAAATACAGATTACTGAAGGTAATCCTTCAAGGTAAAGTATTTGGAAAGCGAGGAATTGGGAGAAGAAGAATATGATGGTTAAAGAACCTGAGGAAATGGTTTTCCACAACAACAACTAATCTATTTAAAGCATCAGTTAATAAAATAATTATAGCCAGAATGATAGCCAATATTTGAAACGAATAGGCACTATAAGAAAAATAAGATAAAGGCAGTTTTTGTTTTTATTTGATTCAGAGTTGGACCACCATCTCCATACAGCTATTTCAGCATCTATGCATCCTCAGTGAAGCTATGCAATCACGCATAATTAATGAATTATTTCGTTTATTATTAATTTTACGACAAAAATGTACCTATACAAACAGGGCAGCTCGGCATGCAAGGTCAAATGCTATCCCGACTGGGCTAGGATTGTCCTACACATTGTCGTACAAATTGTGTGGTACGTTGTCCTGGTCCTACTTTCAGAAGTTGTTAATAAAGCAAGACCATTTTTTATTAGTAACAGTAGGACACAGGTATCACTTGATAGGTTAGTGTATTTTTCATCCAAGTAAAACAATGTCATACAAAAAAAAAAGATATGTATCGCTAGTCCGACAAGAATCAATAATAAATGAAATAATCCAGTAAATATGCTATAACTGTCATTATTTTCCCCCATAACTCTGAAAATATCGACCGCACAAAAAAAATTTTAACAAAAGAAAATATAGAAAATCACATTTTCAACAATTTTAGTTCTCATACATTTTGTCCAGAAGTTGAATATGACGGAGATATTGAGCAAAAACGGTTTCCGTTTAAAATAAAAATGACGGCTGACGCAACGGCGGAATTCAGTCCAGATTTTAAATTTACACTACTGTTGACCCTACCTATAGATTAGAAAAATAAAATTTGGGTTGATTGGCATGCAAGGTTAGGCCTGTTATTCGTCTAACCCGACTGGACTATCCCTGCTATCTTTGTTATCTACCACATACGGAAATTGTTGTAAGGACAAAAGTTGGGCGTCTCGTAAAAATGAAGCTACTCACGAAAAATTGATTTATTCGTAATAAATGGTGAAAATAGTAATGAGATCCCGGACTATAAGCTCAACTTATCCATAATTTGTTAATATTGGATGATATATCAAAACACATACTGATTTCCTTCCACTGATTTGGGCACAAATAAGTTTATAATAAATGGTTAAAATGGCAGTGATGCACTGGAGCAACATCATGTAATATTCACATTCTCTGACATATGTTCAACGATACTGCTTCCACTACTTCCGGCAATTCGTTGTCCATAAAATGTAGATAAATTTATCCATTTACGTGATAGCGCAAAAATAGGGTCCGATGATATAATTTCCAAAAAATCCAGCAAAAAACGTTCAACGGTCATCTGGTTTGAGTGTGGGTGAGAATGAGGTCATCTTGTTCTTTTTTAACATTCTTCATACACTACTTCAACCAATTTCAAAACCATTTAAAATTATCCTCGTACTAATATACCTATATATGCTCACTGACACTAGGGATTACATTTAATTTATTTTCTTCATTCACAATAGTTTTTGTTTATTTAGATTTCTCAAAATCTACGTGTCTAGTCTATTAGAACCGTTCTAGTAATCTTTAAAAAGCTTCTCTTCTTATTTGCCGTCTATCAGGGAATTTCTAATGATACATTCTGGTCGCTAGTTTTTGTTACACTCTCCTAGCATAAAAACCGTATAAACTAGTTCCTTCTTTTAAAAATTGATGCTATTAATAGTAACAAAGCAACTGGAACTATAAAAGTAAACAGTTATACAGGGTGTTTCATTAATAATTGTCCATATAGTAACTGGAGAAACCTTAGCACAGAATACGAAGATTTAACCCAAAACACTTAAATAAAATGTGGTTCCTTACTAAGTTACAGGGTGTTTTATCTAAAAATTTAAAAATTATTTTTGCTCAGTATTTTAAAACTATTCGACGTATCCTGTTCATACTTGGCAGGAATAATAGGTACTGTACAAGCTACTAAATTATGTTAAACAAACGTTTCTGGCTATTACCAGAGGCGTACGACGGGGGAAAGTGAATGGTTGACCCTTTCCAAATTCTACACCACGGGCGAATTTGCTATTATACTTCAATTTTTTAGTTTTCTCCAATACTTTCTATGAAAATAATATACTCTTCATTCGTAGCGATAAAGTCATTAGTTTTCGAGATCTTTGAAGTTAAAAATGAAACTATTTTGATTAATGTATTGTGTCGCTTAATTTTTAATTTCAAATATCTCGAAAACTAATCATCTTATCGTTACGAATGAACAGTATATTATTTACATAAAAAGTATTGCAAAATCAAAAAATTACACTAAAATAGCAATTTGGTCAGTGGCGTAGAATTTGGGAAGGGTCAACCAGCCACTATCCCCTGTTGTACGCCTCTGGTAGTAGCTAGAAACGTTTGTTTATCTTAATTTAGTAGTGTGTACAATATCTACACTTTCTGCTAAGTATGATAAGGATACGTCAAATTGTTTTAAAGTACTGGGTATAAATAATTTTTAAATTTTAATCATATGAATCATAATATTATAAATTGATCAAAATAACTGTGCCGTTTCATATTTAACTTCAGATATCTCGAAAACTAATGACTCTATAGTTACCAATAAAGAGTATATTATTTACGTAGAAAGTATTTTAGAATCTAAAAATGGCACTTAAATAGTAATTCCTCCAGTGGCGTAGAATTTGAGAAGGGTCAACCATCCACCATCTCCTGTCGTACGCCTCTGGTAGCAGCTAGAAACGTTTGTTTATCATAATTTAGTAGGGTGTCTAGTAGTCGCACTTTCTGCTAAGTATGAAAAGGATACGTCGAATAGTTTCAAAATGCTGAGCAAAAATAGTTTTTAAATTTTCAGACAAAACACCCTGTAACTCAGTAAGGAACCACATTTTATTTAAGTGTTTTAGGTTAAATCTTCGTATTTTGTGCTAAGGTTTCTCCAGTTGCTCTATGGACAATTATTAATGAAATACCCTGTATATATAGGGATTGCTAAAGGAATAAACAAGTACCATAAAATAGCATTTCATTACAATACTAAAATACAGGGTGCTCCATTTAAGAAACTCAGAAAATACTTATTTCAAGTTTCGACCACCCCTGTAAACCAAAATTAAATATTTCGATGTGTTAATAATAATTTGGACAATAGTAGACAATATCTATTAAAAATCGTTTGAATATGAATAGATTTTTTTATGTCAAATCTCTACAATTGAGTTGGTAAAGTACGGACCAAACATATTACATGAGATGTTGGTTCAATTATTTAATAAATGCTTAAAAGGACAAACTATCCCTGATGATTGGAATGTTGGATACATCAGCTCAGTATTCAAGAAAGGGGATAAACGCATATGCTCTAATTATAGAGGAATAACTGTTACCAGCTCAGTAGGGAGGTTGTACGGTCGAATAATAAAGAAAAGAATATAATCAGAATACGAAGACATGGAAGAACAAAGTGGATTTCGTGCAGGAAGATCGTGCACTGATAATATATTCGTTCTGCAGCAGGTAATAGAAAAACGGAAGGCAAGGAATCTATCTACCCACCTATTGTTTGTAGATTTGGAGAAGGCATACGATACGGTACCTTTGAAAAAACTGTTTCAAACATTGACGAAGGTAGGTCTCAGTAGAGAGTATGTGGATGCTATCGCAAATATATACAAAAATGCAAGAAGTGTCGTTAAAGAAGGAAACTTTATATCCGACTCATTCCCTATATCAAAGGGACTTAAACAAGGATGTTGTCTGTCTCCGACTTTATTTAAAATTTATATTCAATCATCGCTAGAGCAGTGGAGGAAACAAGTATCCGGAATGGGAATAGACATAGGCAGTGGTAAATGTCTAACAACTTTGTTTTTTGCAGATGATCAGGTAGTCGTAGCGAATGATGAGGAAGACATGGACTACATGTTTAGAAAACTAAAGAAAGAATATGAAAAATGGGGCCTCAATATGAATATGTCAAAGACAGAGTATCTTAAAATAGGGGATGATGAAGAAGATCCAGAGTTAGAAATTAGAACCACAAAAAGATGTAATGAATATAAATATCTCGGATCTATAATATCTAAAGAAGGCACTACCAAAAGAGACATCGAAAAGAGAACGCAGCAGGGCAAAAAAGCGGTAAACATTCTGAGCTCTCTACTGTGGTCTAAAGATATAAGGCAAGAAACGAAATTGACAATCTATCGTACCTTGGTAGAGCCTGTTATGACTTACGGGGCAGAAGTTTGGCAGATGACAAAAAAAGATAGGAAAAGAATAGAAGTAGTAGAAATGGATTATCTAAGGAGAGCGTGTGGTATATCTAAAAAAGATCACATCAGGAATGAAGATATTAGAAGGAGGACACATACTGTATATTCCAGTGTAGATAAAATTGAAACTAGACAAAACTAGTGTGGTATGGTCACGTGAAACGAATGAATGAAGATAGATGGCCAAAGAAAGCTTTAAATTACATACCACACCAAAGAAGAAGAAGGGGAAGACCTTCAGTTGTCTGGGAAGAAAATGTACGGCACATCATGAAAGATAGAGCCATCAAAGAAGACGAATGGATGGACAGAAAACGATGGCGGTCGAAATGCGAGAAGCGGCAGAGGCTGTAGGAACCTCGCTGATAGATAGATCTCTACAATTCCACAAGATTGTTGCTACGAAATTAATGAAAAAACGTAATTATCTTTTAACCCGGCATTGGTCGCTAGGTAGGTTGTTACGCGAGTGGTCGTGCGTGAGATTTTCCCTCGCATATCCAACTTGTGCCTTTCTTTACAAAATTTTACAAAAAAAATGAGGTTTCATCAACGATAAAGCCATTTGCTTTAAAAAGACACGACGTTTTCGACTGTTTTATTATTGTTATCTTTCTATAAAATGTGACTATTGATGCCGCCAATATTTAACATTGAAAAATATATGGTAAGTGACCATTTACAACTAACCCTTGAAACAGAATATAGGATTTTCATATCATCGACCACATCCGCGGCGCCTTTTATTACATCATAAAAGGATATTATTTTAGGTTTTAATGGGAAAATAAAATTAATTTTTATACACAGTTGGTGACGCCGCGCGCCAGTGGTCGCTTGATGAGAGAATCTCTCACATGAAGCGCACTGACTCAACAATATGGTGATACTAAGTAAACTGAGTCACTATCTGAGCCGACGAGTCTATTAGATTATCGAGGGAGAATAGTTAGGAGGCTAGAAGGAACTACAGCGCGTATAATTTCCCAGAAAAAAGTTTTGCGCAATTTTCTAAAACGGTGAGAGAAAATCTCATGTAGCGACCACTGGCGGGTTAAACTACCTCGTATAACATTGTAAAACCTTGTATTAAAAAAAAACTAGAACATCGAGGAGAGTTCAAGAATATAAAAATATACATTGTGTTAATTTAAAAAACGATATTTGTTCCTCCCTGTCAATATGGGCAGCCCTGTATATTTTAAAATACTTTTAAATTAGTTTACCCTAACACTTGTCTTCGTATATCTTACGGCAAATGAATATTTGGACTTCGTCGCACTAATGCCGCACCCTGTACATTTATCTATAGGTCCATCGCAGCGTCATCTTTTTCATTAAAACCAAAACAATATGCCTTCCTCTTCCTCTCCTAATAAGACAAGCAACCATCATCCGAATGGCTATTAACCATGATCTATATCTTAATTTGTGGCTAAGTGTTCTTGTAACAATGTTTACTCTAAGTAAAGCACTCAACGCCAGCCACTTAACTAACGTTGAAAACAAAAAACAAATAATAATGGAATCCATTAAGAGTTAGAGTACGCATTAACACATATATTATGTACACTGGAGTGAAAACAAAATGGCTTTTATATGAAAAAGATTTATCGTTTGAAGTCTGAATGAAGCGGCCAAGGCTTTGTTTCTAGACGTTCGTTCGCTACCTAGTTAATGGAAAAGTTTGACTTCTTCGTTTTATTGAAATTGAAAACCTTTAATAATTATTAGTGTTTGATCACATGGCATCAATGTACCGTATTTTTTGTAAAGTTTCTTAAATAATGCTCTAATATAAATTTAATAAAATCATAACCGTAAAAAATGTTAACATCTTTTTGTAAGGTATTCATAGTAGGGGGGCGAAGTATGCTAAATGTGCATTCACTCGAGCGCTTTGGGGACCTATTGGGTTGTGAAGACTAGGTCCTAAAACCAAAAAAAGTTAAGTAAAGTTTTCCATTTTAGTGGAGACTTTCCATTTTTAATTTAAGTTTCCTGATTTCTATCCATAATTTGAAAAATGAATCCAAAAGAAGAATCCTAAAGAATCCAAATCTGGAATAAAAATATGGGGCTCCTATTTAAAATTTTAAAGTAACCCCCCACTCCACTTCCGTGGGAGGTCGTGTTGGGTACCATTCGATAGATTTTTCAAAAATATTGATTAAGTGTATTTTGCAGTTTTTTGATCTTATGTTTATTTTGCGAAATATCGCGGGATTTGTATTTAAAATTTTAAATTTACCCCCCACCACTCTCCGTGGGGGGTCATGTTTGGTATCATTCGATAGATTTTTGAAAAATATTGAACACGTATTTTTTAGTTTTTCGATCTACCGTTCATTTCGTGAATTACCTACTCGTTTTTTTTGTGAAACTTTTTAAGTCACCCATTTCCTTACGCCCCGCTCAAATCGTCCGATTTCTGAAATATACACTTAGTCCAGAAAGCCACTGCGCATCCGCTAGGAAAAGTATTCTAATTTGGATTTTTTGCACAATCTTACTCAAAAAGGACCCCTTTTAACAAATTTACATGTTGCCAGGACCAAAAGTGGGTCAAAAATTTTTTAAACGTTTTTTTTTTTGTTTTTTTCTTAAAATTACTTTTTTTGCATGGAACAAAGCTTTTTAAGGTTTTTTCGATCATTCCAAACAGAAAAGGTCTGTAGTGACATTTCTCTAAAGTTGATAGTTTTTGATATATAAGCGGTCAAAAATTGAAAAATTGCGAAATCGGCAATTTTTAACCCTCAAAAACTATGTGAAAAACTGAAAATTTGAATGTTGCCAAGGTAGGTAGATATTCTTTAAACATCGATTGATGAAAATCCGAAGAGTTTTTTGCAATACAATATTCAAAACTCCTTTGTTTTTTAATTGCGAATTGAAATTATTTTATACCGACAGTATGAAAGTATTTTATACCGACAAATGAAAGGAATAAATTCGTTATTTCGTAAACCGGCGATTTTAAGGAAAAATCCTGGTTTAACGATAAACAGGTCGATTTTTATTTTTATGATATTGTGGTATATATGGTATACTAATGACGTCATCCATCTGGGCGTGATGACGTGATCGATGATTTTTTTAAATGAGAATAGGGGTCGTGTGCTAGCTTATTTGAAAGGTTCTTCAATTCTCTATTCAGTAATATAAACATTTACATAATTAGATAAAAGGCATTATATTTAATTTCGATTCAGAGATCATTACCATCTTTCTATGGACCATTTCGAAATCTTTTGTTCTCATCAGGAAAGAAACTATAATCAGAGCATCATTACAGTTGCTTTCCTGATGAGAACAAAAGAGTTCGAAATGGTCCATAGAAAGATGGTAATGATCTCTTAATCGAAATTAAATATAATGCCTTTTATCTACCCACGGTTTTACTCACGTATCGAGTACTAGGAAGCAGATTTGTTGATCTTTACCTCGGTGAATTGATATGTTTGTGGAGTGCAACTATGTAGACTCCCCATGTCTATACATTCATCACCCTTTTCCTTGCAATTTTTAGAAGGATGGGAATAGGTATAAGAGAGAATCTGTTTCCGAACTAAGAAATCCAAAGATTTTATTATTTTTAAACATTTATTTGTTTGAAAATGGAGTCTTTTGGGTTTAGACATTTTATTTACATAATTATTTATACAGGGTGTCCTTCTAGTTCTTTTTTGTCAAATAATTTAATTTAATAAAAATATTTTGGACACCCTGTATAAATAATTATGTAAATGTTTATATTACTGAATAGAGAATTGAAAAACGTTTCAAATGAGCTAGCACACGACCCCTATTCTAATTTAAAAAAATCGTCGATTACGTCATCACGCCCAGATGGATGACGTCACTAGTGTACCATATATGCCACAACATCATAACTTAAAAATAAAAATCGACCTATTTCGGGATTTTTCCTTAAAGTCGCCGGTTTACGAAATAACGAATTTATTCCTTTCATTTGCACCATACTGTATACACATGCAAAGGTGGAAAATAGTGTCGCGCACGCTTGATTACCAATTAAAAAACAAAGGAATTTTGAATATTGTACATAATGCAAAAAACTCTTCGGGATTTCATCAATCGATGTTTAAAGAATATCTACCTACCTGGCAACATTCAAATTTTCAGTTTTTCACATAGTTTTTGAGGGTTAAAAATGGCCGATTTCGCAATTTTTCAATTTTTGATCGCTTATAATAATATGTCAAAAACTATCAACTTTAGAGAAAAGTCAATAAAGACCTTTTCTGTTTGGAATGATCCAGAAAATCTAAAAAAAACACCTAAAAAAAACTTTGTTCCATGCAAGAAAAACAATTTTAAGAAAAAAACAAAAAAAACGTTTAAAAATTTTTTGACCCACTTTTGGTCCTGGCAACATGCCAATCTGTTAAAAGGGGTCCTTTTTGAGTAAGATTGTGCAGAAAATCCGAATCGGAATATTTTTCCTAGCGGATGCGCAGTGGCTTTCCGGACTAACTGTTTTGCACGTCCTTAACTTACCTTATCTTAATCTGAAAATTTTGAGTATTTTTAAGGATAGATTTTTTTCGGGCCCCCTTAACGAACTCCCCTGTGTTAAGAGCTAATATGTGGTAGATGTACATCTGCAGGGCACCAGGTTTCTCCCCATATGATAATCTGACGCGCTCGAGTAACTGCAAAAATCCCCGCTGGGGCTCTCCTAGCATCATATTATAAACACAGTTTCAAAAGTTATGTATATCTCCGAAAATTATGCTCATTTTCATAGTTGATTTTTTGGATGAACTGATTAATGGATTCCGCTATTTTTTTATTATTTTATATTTTCCTTTAGTATTTACACACTTGGGCAAATGTTTACTCAAACTTCTTTTTGCACTTATATCGAGTGGAAGAAAAGAAATGTTCTGCTTATGTTAAGTCTAAGACACCCAAGGGAGGATAAGGTACACGTGTGAGTATACATCGAAATCGTATCGTAGTCTTATGTTTTGTGAACATTTTGTTTTTGAATGTCCCTGATATCTTTAAAATAGTGTTGCCCAAAATCGGTCTTGGTCTTGCAGTCTTGGTCTTGTTCTTACGTTTTAGCAAGACCAAGACCAAGACTGACCGTGCAAGACTTGAGCAAGAACAAGACTAAGGCTGCGAGACTCTTGCGTTTTGCAGTTAGGATCGAGTGTTGTTTTATGGAATAATACAGAGTGTAACAAAAATACAGGTCATAAATGTAATCACATATTCTGGGACCAAAAATAGTTCGATTGAACCTAACTTACCTTAGTACAAATGTGCACATATAAAAAGTTACAGCCCTTTGAAGTTACAAAATGAAAATGGATTTTTTCCAATATATCGAAAATTATTAGAGATTTTTTATTGAAAATGAACATGTGGCATTCTTATGGCAGTAGTATCTTAAGAAAAAAATTATAGTGAAATTTAGAAACCCCATAAAAATTTTATGGGGTTTTGTTCTTTTAAACCCCCCCCCCAAACTTTTGTGTACGTTCCAATTTAATTATTATTGTAGTATTATTATTATTAGTTAAACACAATGCTTTAAAAACTTCTTTGCCTCATAGTACTTTTTGGAAAAGTCAGTATTTATCGAGATATTTTGCATATTTGTCAAATCCACCACATATTTGTATATGGCTAATTACGATTATGGAGACTTGATAATAATAGGAAAATTTATTTATGATTTACATTTTTAGGTATATTTTGAACCATATTAAAAAAGAAGCCACATCTCCATAAAAGGTGCCTTATCGAAAAAATACAAAGAAGCAAAAAAGTTTTAAAAACACTGTGTTTAACTAATGGTAATGGTATCGCAGTAATAGTTTAATTGGAACGTATACAACCATTTGGGAGGTTTAAGGAAAAAAACCCCCATAAAATCTCTATGTAAACATATTAGAAAAGAAGCCACAACTCGATAAAAACTGCCTTGTTGAAAAAATACTAAGAACCAAAAAAGTTTTTAAAATATTGAATTTAACTAATAGTATCACAATAATAATTTAATTGGAACGTACACAAAAGTTTGGGTGGGTTTAAGGGAACAAACCCCCCATAACATTTTTATGAGGTGCACAAATTTCACTATAATTTTTCTTTAAGATATTCCTCCCATTAAAATGCCACATGTCCATTTTCAATAAAAAATCTCTAATAGTTTTCGATATATTGGACAAAATTGATTTTAATTTTGTAACTTCAAAGGCTGTAACTTTTTTATGTGCATATTTGTACATACTAAGGTAAGTTAGGTTCATTCGAACTATTTTTGGTCCCAGAATAGGTGACTTAATTTATGACCTGTATCTTTGTTACACCCTGTATATTAGTTCGGGTATATGCTTAGAGACTATGAGATACAAAAAAATATGTAACAAAAATTTGAAAAATTGGATTTATCCGCATTATGAGCAATAAGATAAACATACATACTAGTGATGTAACGAATATTCGTATTCGCATTCGCATTCGCGAATATTCGCATGTTTTTGCATATTCGCATTCGCATCCGCATTCGCGAAATTTGTGCGAATGTTTTGAGAATCTGAAAACCAGAAAAAAAAATAATTTTAAGATAATATTAGGTTAATAAAATCAAAATCAAGTGGAAATATGCAGGACACAACAGCAGACAAAGAGACGGAAGATGGAATGAAGCGATAACTCACTGGAGCCCTTGGGACTACAAAAAAGAAGGGGCAGACCACAGACGAGATGGTCGAAGGACCTAAAGAGATACGCAGCGACCAGATCGACAGCATCAGCACTGAACCGAGAAGAGTGGAAAAGTAAGGGGGAGGCCTACGTTCAACTTTGGACAAATGAAGGGCAATAGATAGATAGAACTTAACCTTGTATAATCACATTATCAGCCTTCACTTTTTTTTATTATTTGGTATTATGTAATAAAGCTTAAGATTCAGATTGATTTACACTAAATATCAATTAACTTTTCATTAAAAATTTAGGAAACATTACAAAAATAGAAACAAATTTAAAAAACTGGACATTCGCATTTGCATCCGCATTCGCGAATGTCAGTAGCAGATATTCGCATTCGAATTCGTATTCGCGAATGTTAAAAAAATTACATTCGTTACATCACTAATACATACCGAATTAAAATATTCATATAAGAACACTCTTATTTATTGGATACGTACTCAGAGGTCATAATAAATTATTATACAATGTAAAAATAAAATATTTCATTCTTTCCTAATATCAGACGACACCTTCGCTCCGAAATTAATTACAATTAAGTAATTGTCTAAATTTTGAGAATAGCTAACCTTTCATAAAATAATCTTCTTGTGTTGTGTGACGCCGACACGACAGTACAATAATATCGCATTGAAACCTTTAAAGATGTCTGTCGCCTCAGGTGATAAAAATATAATACGAATAGCATATCCAGTGTTACGGACAACCACTCTATTGTCTTTCCTTATCCATATCGTAAATACTAAACGTCCTACTTATAAACTGCTTGCAGGGTGTGCAATTAAATATTAGATCAATCGGCCAAACAAATTTTTTTGCTGAAAAAGCACTAGATAAGATAATGCTTGACTACCCTTTATCTTATAAAAAATTGAAATAAAAAGATGTATTTAATGGTAGGTTTTTGCAGTTACTGGAGCGCGTCAGATTATCACATGGGGAGAAACCTTGTAGGTACCCTGTAAATGTACCTCTACCATATATTGGCTTTTAATACAGGGAAATTCGTTAAGGGAGGCCCGAAAAAAATATATATCCTTATAAAAACTTAAAATCATCAGATTAAGATAAGGTAAGTTAAGTATGTACATGCAAAACAGTGTATATTTAAAAAATCTGACGATTTGTGCGGGGCGTAAGGAAATGGGCGAGTCACAAAGTTTGACAAAAAAGCGAATATTTCGCGAAATGAATATCAGATCGAAAAATTCAAAAACACGTTCAATATTTTTCAAAAATCTATCGAATAATACTAAACACGACCACCCACGGAGAGGGGTGGGGGTAAATTTTAAATTGTAAATTCGAACCTTGCGATATTTCGCGAAACGAATATCAGATCGAAAAACTGAAAATTACACGTATTCAATATTTTTGAAAAATCTATCGAATGACAAATGACACCAAACACGGCCCCTACGGAGGTGGGGTGGGGGGTACTTTAAAATTTTAAATAGTATCCCTCATTTTTTATTGCAGATTTGGATTCCTTACGTAAAAATAAATTGGAACGCAAAAATTGGAAATGGAAAATTAATTTAAAAAAGTGGATAAAAAATAAATTTTTTCAAAAGAGGATTCAAATTTACCGCACATTAATGCTAGTTTGTAACTGGTCCAACATCCGCCAAGTTTAGTCCTCTGTTATGAAATGTTGACACTACTGGCATTTCATAGGTTAATTAAGTTATATCGGCGATTTTGGTGTTTTCTGTGCTATTCCTTTAATTTTTAGATTTTTAGTCTACTTTTATATAAAAAACAGTAGTTGTTTTGGGACACTTTAGCGAGGTGTTAGTATAATATAATATGTATGGATTCCGGTCGAAGGCCGATATGGTCAACCAAAAAAGAAGATGTACAGACTGACTCCCGTGGGACATGGTAGATAGCCCAGTTAGTTAGAGTATATGCAGGGATAGTTTAGATCGTGGGTACAAACCCACCTAATTTGAGTTGTTTATTAATAAATAACAATATGCTAGTGGGTAACTGCGAGACTTGCAAGACTCTTGCTGCAAGACCAAGACCAAGACCAAGACTGGGAGTGCAATACCAAGACCAATACCAAGACCAGGTGTACTGGTGCAAGACCAAGACCAAGACTGTCCAAGTCTCGTCTTGGTCTTGCATTTGGGCATCACTACTTTAGAAACAAAGAAAATAGACAATTTTATTCTTTAACATGTGTTTTAACTGAAACAAAAGTTTGAGACAGCGTGTAGGGAGGAAATGATACAAAGGTGGGTGATATATATCAAAATTATGTTGTAGCCTCATATTTTGTGAACATTATATTTTTTTTTAGTTTCTCTGGTATCTTTAATAACAAGAAAACTAGACGGTTTTATTCTTTAATATGTGTTTTAACTAAAAAAATCTTTCAAGAAAATTCCACCCCATACCATCACAGAACCTCCATTAAACAATCTCGTCTCTCTTAGGTTGCGCTGTGCATACCTCTCACTTGATCGACAAATAACTCTTAAGGTGCCAGAATTTTTATAGTTATGCGCCTATCTGTCTTTAAAGTTTTGTTAACTGTTTTTTTTTATTGTTAATTTAGTTTTGTTTCAGTTAAAACACGTCATGTTAAAGAATAAAACCGTCTATTTTCTTTGTTTCTAACATTTTGTTTCAGATATCAGGAACATTAAAAAATGTTCACAAAACGTAAGACTACAATACGATTTCGATGTATACCCATCTTGTCCTCCCTTATGTCTTAAACCTAACATAAGAAAAATATTTCTTTCCTTCCACACGGTATAAGTTCAAAAAGAAATTTGAATAAACAAAGATTTGCCCAAGTGTGTAAATACCTAAGTAGAATATAAAATGATAAAAAAAATAGCGGAATCCGTTAATGAGTTCACGAAAGAATGAACTATGAAAATGAGCATAATTTTAGGTGGTGATGTATAAGTTTTGAAACTACCTATGTGTATTTATGGGGTTAAGCCACAATTGATTGTAATATTGTTGTTGTTTAAATTTATATGACTGCGGACACTAAATATTTATATTCTCCTTGATTATTTTTTTTCACCTGTCAAATTCTGACGTTTTTGCTTTTTCAGCCAATCACCACGCGGCGTTCTAGCCAATCATTGAGTGTAATACTGATAAAACAGCCTCTTCCTTGATAAAACAGTCTCTTCCCTGATAAAACTTAAGGTACCCTAAATTTCACATAATACGTACATATAGTCGGTTCGCTAAACTCAGACGCAACTGGCTAGATATTTTAGTCGATATTTTTTTTGTTTTTTGCCAATTTTGCAAAAGTTGGCAAACTTACTAAATATTTAGTGATTATTAACTATTTAAAAATTATTTTTTGTCAATTTTGCTAAAATTGGCAAAATTACCGACTAAAATATCTAGAAAGTTGCGTCTGAGTACAGACTATACCTGTGTTTACTAACTTAATTTATGAACAGCCCTGGTACATAGATATTTTAAAAACACTAACCACGATATACTCAGATTTTCTACAGTTTTTATTTTCAAAATAAGTATTTCTAAACTTTTCATAAACGTCAAACAGAACCGATGTAAACCGTACACAGAACACAACTAATTCTTCTATTTTGTTGCCGATTTCAACAAACCAGTGTTATCACATAAAAGGATTCGAATATTTACAACGTAATATTTTGGAACAATAGTTACTTTTAAAATACACATTATATTAGTAGAATTAGTAAAATAGTTCTAAAATTACATTCTCCTATTTTATTATTAGAAAAACACGGGTGAATAATAATTAAATAAAATGCATTCACCTGGGGGTTAGCAAAACCAATTACACCACTGCACTGTGGTGAACTCACCCAGCGTAGCTGGGTAAGACCACGAAGCAAGTAGGCCGCGCAATTTTGACCGATGTAAATTTTCGCGATTTAACATCGTCATAATTTAATTTAAACAAAATGGGCGTTAGCGTTAGATTTGGTGACAATAATCATGAACAAATTAAAGATTTGTTAAAAAATAATACGCCTCAAAATACAATTAAGACAAAAAGGTCTGTTTGGACACAATTTGAGCAATTTTGCACAGTAAGGAACTATCAGTTGAATGATAATACAAGTATTCAAGAAATTGCAAAAGTTCTTGAAGATTGTGGAATGAATATGAAGAAAATGAATGGTGAAGATTACAAGGAATACTCTGTTAAAACTATTTGGAATGTAACAGCCAAAATGATTCAAGAAAAATATTTTTCAGAGTTTAATATAAGTTTTAAGAAGGCAAGAGACGTGAGAAATGCAAAAAGGAAAGAGTTACAAAGTCGTCCCGAAAAAAGAAAACAAAGTGCTATAGCGCTGGATGAAAAAGGGTATTTGAGTATTATAGACTCGTGCGATGAAAATAATCCGCTAGGATTAGAGATGAAATTTTTTCATGTTGTCTCTTACGAGTTAGCATGGCGCGGTGGTGAGGGTGTTCATTGTAGAATTGATTATTTCAAATATGAAATAAATAATGCCGGCAAAGAAACAGGAAGGATTGAATATAATCTAATTTTTACCAAAACATGCCAAGGTGGTCAAAAAAAGTGTTCGGATTCAAAATGGCTGACACCAAACATTAAAGATCCAGAAAGGTGCCCAATAAGACTATATAAAAAAATCATGGAGAAGGAGAAGCGTGGTAAAATATTACCAGCGATAGATTTTTCCTTGCCCCAAATCCATACTGGCAAACAGGTAATGGAATATGGTATAAAAATACTCCCATTGGACCAAATGAAATGGCTAAATGGTTGAAGAACTCTGCAAAAAAATGCGGATTGGACACACAAAACCGAAAAATAACAAATCATTCAAGCCGATCCAGTGTAGTATCTCATCTTGTTGAGGCAGGAATTCAAGAAGAGGAGGCAATAAAAATAACTGGACATGCCACAGCTTCTTCGTTAAAACCTTATTTACAAGTTAATGAAGAACATCATAAAAAAATTATCAATAAACTTAGAACAACTACTACAACTGAGTGCATTGCCAGTACATCAACTGCGACTGTAATTAATGATACTGAAAGTGACGACAGATTAGACGTTACGAACGACATTGGAAAATCTCATATTAGTTATAAAAATTTTGTTTTTAATAATTGTTCATTTTCGATTTAAACAGTTTTTTATGTATTAACAATATAATAAATAAATTGGTTCATTTTTAAATCATAAAATAATTTATCTATAACCTACTTAAGACATTGATCCTAGTTGTCTTAAAAATATTTCACAGATGCCCGTAATTACTAATAATACATATTGGTTCACAAAATAATCTTTTTAAATACCAATCGTCCTCTAAATTTTGCTTGATAAATTTTTTCGTTTTCATACTTAAACTTCTTTATTTAGGGTAAAATCACTCAAACAAACCGAAATGGATAAAATCACTCGTCCTCCGGACTCGTGATTTTATCATTCGTTTGTTTTCGTAATTTTACCAAATAAAGAAGTTTTCGTGAAAACAAAAAAATTTATCGATAAAATTTAGAGAACTCGTGGACCTTTGATTATAATAAAAATTAAATTTTGATTTTTTAAATTTTGCCCTTTTGATTGTTGCTCCGGAAATCGTTTTCAAAAAAGGAAAAACATTAAATCAAGATAAGGAGGTTATTACACCTATTGTGTGCATACAGAGTGTGTCAGCCAAATGGAATAAATTAGCTAATAAATAAATGAGAGAGTATTTGAAAAAAACGGTCGAACACGTCGATTAGTATTTATAGTTGCGCTTTTATTCCATAAAAACTTTTTATACATGGTGTATCAGATAACGGTGGCCAATACCAACTTGCTTATTTTAAATAGAACACCCTGTATATTAATTAATTTTTAGATTCCTCAGATCATTTTAGACATATTTTGAATACAATGTCCTATACCTATCTTTGACTGTTTCGGAAATATTAAGTAAAATGCAAAAATTGACATTTAGAAAAGAAAATTATTTATTTGTCGAAAGTCGCTACCACTGTCTTAATACTTTTTACCCATTTAGGTCTTGGTAATGATAAAGTAAGCAAAAACTATTTAAGCATTCCTTTTTATTGATATCTAAAAAAAAAAACAAAAAAATGTTTACTTTGGTTTAAAACGCTAATAGTCTAAGAGCTAGTGAACCCTCCGACTAACGGTCGTCCTGTAAGGCTATAAATCTTTCTAGTGATAATTCATAGCACACCAAGGCTAAAAACCATGACCTGGCAGGCCTCAGCGGTGCACGTGTATCTACCAGGTGAATCGAAAAGTGCAAATTTAGGGGGTAAAATAAACTTTCTCCTGTAAGGTTTAAATTTAAGTATGTGTTTGAGTAAGTCATTTAGAAGAAATGTGTACAATGACAGGCGATTCTGAAGAGCATTAGACCTTGCCAGGCGAGGGGAAAGATTAGGGGTGTTTCCTAAAATTATTCTTTTTGCATCGAACAAATCTTTTTTAGGTTTTTTGATACATTCCAAACAGAAAATGTCTTTAGTGATTTTTCCCTTAAGTTAATAGTTTTTGTTATATAAGCGATTGAAAATTTTGGAAATTGCGAAATCGGCCATTTTTAACCCTAAATCGGACATTTATCTAAAAATTTCAATGTTGCCAAGGTACGTAGATATTCTTTAAACATTTATTGATGAAATCCCGAAGAGTTATTTACAATAAAATATCGAAAACCCCTTTGTTTTTTAATTGCTAATCAAGCGGGCGCGTCACTGTAGTATAAGTGAGGACGTTTGAGTTTGCATAAATTCATTATCTCGAGAATGGGCAAATTTCAAGAGAAATCCTCAGATAGGTCGATTTTTATTTTTGAATTAGGACTTTTTGGCATATATATAATACTAGTGACGTCATCCATCTGGGCGTGATGAAGTAATCGATGATTTTTTTAAATAAGAGTAGGGGTTGTGTGATAGCTCATTTGAAAGGTTATTTAATTCTCTATTCAGTAATATAAACATTAACATAATTATTTGTACAGGGTGTACAAAAAAAAATTTTGTTCTATTTGTCAAATTTAATCAAAGTTAATTTAATAAAGAAAAAAATTTTTGTACACCCTGTATAAATAATTATGTTAATGTTTATATTATTGAATAGAGAATTAAATAACCTTTCAAATGAGCTATCACACAACCCCTACTCTCATTTAAAAAAATCATCGATTACGTCATCACGCTCAGATGGATGACGTCACTAGTATTACATATATGCCAAAAAGTCTTAATTTAAAAATAAAAATCGACCTGTCTGAGGATTTCTCTCGAAATTTGCCCATTCTCGAGATAATGAATTTATGCCAACTCAAACGTCCTCACTTATACCACAGTGACGCGCCCGCTTGATTAGCAATTAAAAAACAAAGGGGTTTTCGATATTTTATTGTAAATATCTCTTCGGGATTTCATCAATCAATGTTTAAAGAATATCTACGTACCTTGGCAACATTGAAATTTTTAGATAAATGTCCGATTTAGGGTTAAAAATGGCCGATTTCGCAATTTTCAAAATTTTCAATCGCTTATATAACAAAAACTGTTTACTTAAGAGAAAAATCACTAAAGACGTTTTCTGTTTGGAATGAACCAAAAAACCTAAAGAAATTTTGTTCGATGCAAAAAGAATAATTTTAGGAAAACCCCTAATCTTTTCCCTCGCCTGGCAAGATCTTATGCTCTTCAGAATCGCCTGTCATTGTACACACTTCTTCTAAATGACTTACTCAAACACATACTTAAATTTAAACCTTACAGGAGAAAGTTTATTTTACCCCCTAAATTTGCACTTTTCGATTCACCTGGTAGATACACGTGCACCGCTGAGGCCTGCCAGGTCATGGTTTTTAGCCTTGATGTGCTATGAATTATCACTAGAAAAATTTCTAGCCTTACAGGACGACCGTTAGTCGGAGGGTTCACTAGCTCTTAGACTATAATGTTTATTGTTCCATGATAGAAGTAGTTGTCAGTGCTATACTGCCGTGTTAACTCAAAAGGGCGTATCTGGTTTAAACTAGTTTGCGAGAAAAATCAGTTTTAGTAGTTTTGATTAGGCAATCGTGATTTTTTAAAAAGTTGTGACTTGTACCATATAGAAGTTAACAAATAGGTTTATACTATCATGTGACAGATTTTGGTAGAGTATCAACTTGGGAAGATAACACTTTTGACAGATACGCCTTTTTCACTTAACATGAGGTATATAATTAAGAACGTAACTACATGGTTTTTTGAAAATATTTATTGCATTAAACAAATGAACGTTACAATATTAATGTTGTATTAATTTCGTAAGTTATTCTTAATAATTAGGAAAAGTTAAAAAAGTAAACAACAATACAGACTAACTAAAATATCATACTCAGTCAAACAAATACAGTCGAACCCGCTTATTAGAATACCGGTTAAAGGAATATCCCGGTTTAAAGAATAGAAATTTGAGGTCCCAAAACGTTTTTACTAGGCTTATATGATCAGTTATTAGAATATCCATGTTATAGGAATACTTTTTCTTGGCACGACGGCTATTCCAATAAGCGGGTTCGACTGTATAAATAATTAATACTTAATTTTCTACTTCGAACTAGTTATTATATTTACTAATGGAGTAAAAACCTCACATGTAGGTAGGTGGTATATAATTTATTAAAAATTTTTTTCTAAAAATGATCCAAGATGGATAAAATCACAAACGTTTTCGGACCAATCAGTCCATCATCAGGTGGTAGAAACCTAAAATAAGCAAACCTCTGTATTAAAAAAGCCAAGATGAAATTTGACTGTCTGAAAGTTAGGAAAATTACAACATGTGGTTACCTACTTCAGATCCAAAGTAGTTGGAACTAGCTACATATTTAGGTCAAAAGACCTTAATGTAATAATAATTATGCCATTTAGGCTACAAAAATGTCGACAATAAGTCGATGTCACAAGAAATTAAATTGCAACGGTATTACAAAGTGGTCTTCATCTTGGCCTCAAACTGACAGACTAAAATATGACATTGAACGGATATTGACAAGACCTTCTAGGGAATTTTATGTGTATGTAGTTATATTGTATTTTAGAAATGCAAAAAATATAAAAAATATTTTTACTTAACTGAATGAATTTAAAAATGTATAAACATTCTCAATTTCTTTGCAAAACGAAAATGCAGCAGCTGCATAATACTCTGGTTAAAGCGGAGAGTGCAGGAAGAGTCTATACCGGTTTCGGAGATCTTTTTCCCCTCATCAGTAAACCCATATCCTCTTCTCTCCGCTTTAACCATTTACCATAGCTTAGGGCCTTCCCGGATTGCAAAGAAAGAAATGTTACGGATGAACTAGGGCCATCTACCGGAAAACAAACTAAGTTATCAATCGAAGCAGCGCAGAAAACGACAATAAATATCGCCTCCGTACCACCAGATTGACAACAGGTGTAACCAAAGAAAGTATTCCACCTGTTGTCAATCTGGTGGTACGGAGGCGATATTTATTGTCGTTTTCTGCGCTGCTTCGATTGATAACTTAGTTTGAATGAATTTAATTAGATATTAAATAAATGAGTAAGAATAAACAATTTAAATTAATAGTCACATGAAATTATTTATGAAAATTTCATGGCGGTGAAAGCGAAAATTTTGCCAACAGGTAATGACGTCACTTGGTAAAAAGAAGAACAAAAAGAAAAATAAACTGAAGAAAAATAAAAATAAAATAAAAAGAAAATTATTAGATAATAATTATAAGGTAAAAGAATTAGTGAATAAATCTGGAATTTGGCTATAATGAAATGTAATATAGTTGATAGTCATAATGTAACAGTATAACTGGTTGTCTAATTTCAAGTAGATGTAATAGGGTGAATAAAACACAACTAAGTAAAATACTATGGTTTAACGGAATTGAGATTAAAGAGATAATCTCAATTCCGTTAAACCATAGTATTTTACTTAGTTGTGTTTTATTCACCCTATTACATCTACTTGAAACTAGACAACCAGTTATACTGTTACATTATGACTATCAACTATATTACATTTCATTATAGCCAAATTCCAGATTTATTCACTAACTAATTCTTTTACCTTATAATTATTATCTAATAATTTTCTTTTTATTTTATTTTTATTTTTCTTCAGTTTATTTTTCTTTTTGTTCTTCTTTTTACCAAGTGACGTCATTACCTGTTGGCAAAATTTTCGCTTTCACCGCCATGAAATTTTCATAAATAATTTCATGTGACTATTAATTTAAATTGTTTATTCTTACTCATTTATTTAATATCTAATTAAATTCATTCAGTTAAGTAAAAATATTTTTTTTTATATTTTTTGCATTTCTAAAATACAATATAACTACATACACATAAAATTCCCTAGAAGGTCTTGTCAATATCCGTTCAATGTCATATTTTAGTCTGTCAGTTTGAGGCCAAGATGAAGACCACTTTGTAATACCGTTGCAATTTAATTTCTTGTGACATCGACTTATTGTCGACATTTTTGTAGCCTAAATGGCATAATTATTATTACATTAAGGTCTTTTGACCTAAATATGTAGCTAGTTCCAACTACTTTGGATCTGAAATAGGTAACCACATGTTGTAATTTTCCTAACTTTCAGACAGTCAAATTTCATCTTGGCTTTTTTAATACAGTGGTTTGCTTATTTTAGGTTTCTACCACGTGATGATGGGATTGTCAAATAACTGTCAAAGTGTGGACACGAATTTTTATTCTCCGCAGTTTAATAGTTTGATTTTAACGATACAAACGAGCAGTTCTCGGTGTATTGTGTGTTATTGTGTTAATTAGTGTTCCTTTTGTTAATTTTCTTTATTGTTTATAATAGGTAGGTTAGGTAAGTGATTAAAAAAATATATAATGGATGAGACCTCGGGTGGCACTTCGCCACCCGAAAATAAGGACGCAGAGGAGGATAGGTATGTAAATAATTTTATAGATTTAAATAATAGATATAGAACTGAGGATAAAGGTCCATATTTTGTATATATTGAGAGTACTGATAAGCATTTGGGAAGAATTTTCCCAATCCGGATTGGTCACGTTTTGTTGACTGACAATTATATAAAATCCGATGTTCTTGATATCAAATCGATTGGTCTTAATCGCGTTAAAGTTATTTTTAAGTCTTATGAAAAAGCTAATTATCTAGTTAATAATAAAATTATGTCTAATAATAACTTAGTAGCGTATATACCCAAATTTTTTACACACAAGAAGGGTGTGTTGAGGAATATTGACACATACTTTTCTGAGGAATATTTAAAAAATGCCATAATATCTAATAAAGAGGTGGTTCAAGTTCAACGCATGAAACGAAAGGTAACAGATAAAGACGGTAATATTTCATATGTAAACAGACAAATGGTTATTGTTCAATTTGTAGGAAATGAACTTCCTCAAAATATAACAATTAATTTATGCAATTTCTCTGTAGAACCATATATATTTCCCGTTGTTCAATGTTTTAATTGCCTGCGATATGGGCATTCTGCCAAGCAATGTAAAACCAAATCTTCTCACTGTCGAAACTGTTCTAGCCTAAATCATACGTCAGACTCTTCTTGCGAAAAATTCTGCATTTATTGCCAAAATAATGAACACTGCTCTACATCCAGAGATTGTCCAGTATATAAGAAACAAAAAAATATCAAACAACTCATGGCCAGGGAAAATATTACATTTAAAGAAGCTGAAAGATTGCATGATAATCCATCTTATGCCAAGATTTCTACAAATAATAGATTTTCAGTTCTTAATAATTCCACTAATTTTCCCTCTCTGCCACTCCCCAGTACGTCCCAAACTCCAAATTCTAGCTTTTTGCTACGTAAACCCATTGTTCGAAATACTTCACCCAAAAGACAAGTGCAAAAACGTAAGCCATCTGCTCCGGAGTCTCCACCTATTTCTCCGTCTCTGCCTACCTCTTCCCATTTTCAATCAAAAAAAACCAAATCTTCACATAATCCCATCATACCAAATCCTCACAGAGATGACTTTATCCAATATAAGGAAAAACTAACAAGTCAGATAATAACCGTAGTTAAACAAGTAGTTAATTCAGATTCATCCGAAACAAATTACAATTTAGAAGAAAATATTAGAAATATGATCTCCTCTATATTAAGTCCTTCAAATCTAATTCCAGAAATCGACATTGAATCTTGTTCTGATGATTCAATCCACTAATAAGATAAGTACACCCAATAGTAAAAACATTAAAGTTATCCAATGGAATATTCGTTCTTTCTCTAAAAACCATCCAAGTTTATTAAATTTTTTACACAATAATCCTGTAGATATTATAGCTTTATCAGAAACCTTCAAAAAACCAAACCATTCTTTTAAACTAAAAGGGTATAAGATTATCCGACAGGATCGTGCAAATGGCTTTGGCGGTGTTGCCATTGCAGTTCGCCAAGACATTAAATTTATAAATTTTCCTATTACTTTTGCATATAAAAAAGATTTAGAACTTTGCGCAGTTAAATTTCCGTCCTTAAATATCATACTAGTATCGGTGTATAAACCACCTAAATTAAATGTTTCTAAATCAGATTGGTCAAATATCTTTCGGCAATTTAATTCTCCTGTTATCTTCTGTGGCGATTTTAACAGCCATCATACACTTTGGGGATCTCATATTAATAAAGCTTGTGGTAATCAATTAGTAGAAGCCTTAGATGACAATAACTATGTTGTTCTCAATAATGGTAAACCAACTAGAATTTCTCGTCCAGAAGAGCTACCTTCGGCGGTAGACATTACATTTTGCTCTGCTAGTTTGGCTAGTGATTGTTGTGTATGGGATGTCGTACCAGATGCGTTAGGTTCAGATCATTGCTTAATCAAATTTGAAATTATTAGGGATAGAGTTATAATAAATAAAAATCCAGCATCTAAATGGAATGATAAATTAGCTGATTGGTCTGCATACTCCACTATACTGGAAAATTCGTTAATTAGTACAAACCAAAATCTAAACTCCAATCTACTAAGCTTCTCTATTTTTATGGAAAAGGTCTCAGAGGCAGCATCCGCAACTATTCCCCTAAAAAGAGCAAGACAACAAGTAACTCAACGTCCAATATGGTGGGATACCGAATGCTATGATATGTTTCGTCGCAGAAAAGAAGCCCTGAACCAGTATAAACGTGTCTCAAACTATACAAACTATTGTCAATATCAAAATGTAGCTAGTCAAACTAAATTACTATTTTCTAAAAAAGCTCGAGATAGCTGGATATCTTTCATAAGCAATATTAATAAAAACACGCACCCTACTAAAATTTGGCAATTTATAAAAAAAATATCAAACAAAGACTCAACGGGATCGGGCAGTATATCAGCTGATATGGTGGACGATTTTTTTGAGTTTTTTATTCCCAAATTTGCATCAAATAAAATCGACTTCAGTAAATTTAATAGTAATGTAGCATGCAATGAATCATTTTATATGCCTATCAGTTTGGAGGAATTACGATTAGCAATCAAACAATCTAAAAGTACAGCACCGGGTTTTGATAGCATTACATATAAAATGATTGAATACTTGCCTGAAATTGCTAAAGGAATTCTTTTAAATATTTTTAATAGTTGGTGGTTGCAAGGATTATATGACCAAAGTTTAAAAAAAACTGTAATTTGCTTACTTGCTAAACCCAACAAAAATTTAAGTCTACCTAACTCTTACAGACCAATTTCATTAATATCATGCATTACAAAAACATTTGAGAGAATTATCAAATTAAGAATGGAATTGCATTTTGAAAGTAATTGTTTATTACCTATTAATCAATTTGGATATCGCAGAGGCAAAGGCACCTCTGAAGCATTAGCTCAATTAGTTTCCGACATTCAGAATGCACTTTCCGTTAATCTTATAACGGCATGCTTGTTTTTAGATATTAAAGGGGCTTATGATACTCTGGATATTGATATTTTAACTGTTCAGCTCATAAAATACGGTCTAAATTATAAATTCGCACAAAGAATCACAGATTTGTATAGGGACAGAGAAGTTTTCATTCGAGATTCAGAAAATCACATTTACGGCCCTCGATTATTATCAGTCGGAATTCCGCAAGGTTCAGTCCTAAGTCCAGTACTTTTTAATATATATACTGCAGAATTGCATGACATGTTAAATGAAACAAATAATACAATTAAAATTATTCAGTATGCAGACGATTTCTGTATATACAGCAGCCGTAAATCATATAATGAGTGTTTATGCGATTTGGATCTGATAATGCAATGTGTAAAAAGATGGTCTATGGCTTTTAATTTCACGTTATCCCCTGAAAAATCTAGCATCACCTTTTTCACTAGACATAGGTTAAGTTCCCCTACCAGTATAAATTTAAGTAATGTTGATATTAATGTATCCTCTCACCATAAGTATCTGGGCGTGGTTTTGGACAAAAAACTAACCTGGACACTCCATGTGAATCACATTATCAACAAATGCGAAAAAGGTTTAAACATGCTTCGTTGCATATGTAAAGCTAGATGGGGTGCCGACCCAAAGATAGCATTAATGTTCTATAAATCGTATATTCGGTCAATCATTGATTATGGATGCTTTTTATATGGTTCATCGTCAAAATCTAATTTATCAAAAATCGATCATATTCAGTATAAGGCAATACGTATATGTATTAGTGCGTTTAAGTCAACGCCATGTGCTGCAATTCTAGCAGAAGCGCAGGAACCTCCTCTAAACCTTAGAAGAGAATTCTTGTCTAATAAGTTTCTATTAAAGACCAGGACTTTAGACTCACATAAATTATTAAGTAAAATTAACAGTCTCACTGAATATAACTTAACAAATTCTTATTGGAGAATTAAAACTTCTCCCCCTCTTACAGATGCTTATCTAGAAACTAACAACTTTAGCATTAACACTAAACAAATATTACCCATATATAACCTTTCTATTGAGGAAATCGCAATCTTTCCAAAGATCATAAAACCTACATATAGAAACCTACCATGCCAAAACAATAAAATTATAAAATTAATCTTATCTGAATTTTCTAATTATAAATACATCTATACAGATGGTTCGAAAACATGTAATAGTGTAGGTAGTGCTTATTATGTTTCTAATATAAAAAGTGGTAATTCTTTTAGACTACCTAAATGTACATCTATCTTCACTGCCGAACTTTATGCTATTGAAAGAGCCCTAACTTACGCGGTTGAACAGAACTTTGGAGACACGGTTATACTATCAGATTCTTTATCTGCTCTTGAGGCAATATCACAACCAATAACCAAAAAACACAACAATGAGTTGTTATGCCATATTAGAAAGACAATCGCTCGATTTAAAAATAAGAGTAGTGACTTGGTCTTTATCTGGGTAAAAGGACATGCTGGAATCAAAGAAAATGAGATAGTGGATGAAATGGCAAAGAATTCGGCAACTTTAAATGAAATAGTAGATTTAACAATCTCCAGCGATTACATTCCAGAATTGCATAAAAAATTAAGAAAGAAATGGGAAACTATTTGGCTTAAGTTTGTACAAACTTCGAGGAATCCATACACTTACATATACCCACAACTTCCGCAAAATATCCCACACATATTTGATTATCACGTTACTCGGTTTTATTCCACATCCCTAAGTCGCTTAAGATTAAACCATGGCAATTTTCCTGCACATTTAGCTAAAATAGGAATGCGTATCAACTCTCTCTGTTCATGTGATAACTACTCTACTGCAGATTTAAATCATATAATCTTTAATTGTGAACTTAATAAAAACCATACGAAAGCACTAATTGCTAGACTTCAGGAGCGGAATGTAAGTTTACCGCTGAATATTTCACATCTACTAAGCTTCAATACCAAAACTATTAATGATATTATCATACAATTTCTTAAAGATTCTAAAATAAAAATTTAATATGACATCTTCAATCTTCAATTTTCAAATATCTGTGGCAAAAAGTTCATCTAATGCCATCCCCTCTTTGTGAACACACACACACACGTGATGATGGACTGATTGGTCCGAAAACGTTCGTGATTTTATCCATCTTGAATCATTTTTAGAAAAAATTTTTTAATAAATTATATACCACCTACCTACATGTGAGGTTTTTACTTCATTAGTAAGTTTTTATTATGGTATACAGCCAATGAGAGGAATCTTTTCCTTTATAAGTTATTATATTATATTAATCATCAATTGTGTCCACATTTTCGCTGACAAAAATATTTTTCCAAATTGTAATGCGATTTGGGGGCATTATTTGATCAATTTTAGTAATTATATTCTGTGTTCTTTCCATGGTAATACCTCGTGGGTGAGAGATACAGAGTGGTTTTGCAATGCCATTTTTTTGGATATTAGCCTTTAAAAAATTGGCACTTATGATTTCTCCTTCAAAACTAGTTTTATAACCTAATGTATGGAAACCTCTCATGAACTGAACTTCCACCATTTGTTGAAGGTACGGACGAGGGACCAACCTTGTTATTTTATATTGAGATGATTCGTCTTTCCAGTTGTAAAAATCATTAAAAGCCATGTCCATAACTTCGACATTACGTGTTGACGTTTTAACCGCATTTACAAAATCAAAGAAGTCATAAACTTTACCTTGTCGATTTAGTGATTGCTCGACTCTATGGTGAAATAAGTCAGCTGCCATAAATGTATGACCTGACTCAAAATATCTTAGAGTTATTTTCCTAATGTTCAATTCTAATGAGTTTACAGCATACACAAAAAATGTATACAAGCACCAATTTTATTAGGAACAATTATCCAGCCAAATAACAACTTCTTCGGAATCCCTAATTTTGTTTAAAAATGCATAAAATGTGCTAACAATATCAGCCTTTTTTCGTCCAGAAATATCTTCATGCCATAGAACAGCAACTGTAGAAGTTTTAGAAGTACCAACTGGAACAAAGCTCTCATTAAAGGCTATCAGTCTAGGAGTAAATATAATTTCTTTGAAAGTATCGCATCTTGGGAGCATAATCACCTACAAAAAGATTGTGTAAGGTCAAATATAACAGATATTATTCAAAATAAAATTCATACCTTCTGCAGATCAGCTGCATAAACTCTAGAATCGCCCGACGATCTGGAATCAGCGTTGTACATCTCGGGCCTTTATACATTTTTCTCGATGATTTTTATGTTTCGCATTCAGGACAAACTAGACCGTCATCTAACACGTGTGAGCTTTCTTTTTTATGAATTTCGTATTTTTCACTAATAAAGCACTCTTCGTTTCCAAGCTTTGCAAATGAAATATTGACCTCACTAACGATTTGACGATATAAAGAATACGAACATTGAATACTGTACTTTGCTTTAAATGATTCATACATTAGTTTTATAGTTAATAACTTTATAAAAGTAAATTGACAGTTTACTACTTTTCGCGCCAACATAATAATATCTTGAAATGTTAAGTTACGGCTTTTTGTGTTAACATTTACAGTTGCAGCTTTTAAAGCTAACATTTTAGTAGAAAATTCAGATAAGGCTTTTAATTTAAGCAGTATATATCCGGTTTTATTGCAGATATGGCTATGAAACTCAAGTAGACTTGTAGAAGAGATTACTAAATAACGCGTGGGATATGAAACTCGTTTTTAATAAAAATTGCAGTTACGCCCTTTTGAGTTAACACGGCAGTATAGTCGTTTAAATTTCATTAACCGCAAGCCAGAAAAATGGTCCATTTAACAGAAATTCACAAAATTACAATTATACAGATGATTGGCTATGGAGATGAGACACGGAAGCAAATGGAAGTAGCTCGCTTATTTCACGAAGCATTCCCTGATTTGCTGCCCATATCTATTGGACAATTAGTAAAATAGAGAAGCAATTACACGAGCTGGGCCATGTCAGGAAGGTAAAAAGGAAGCTGCCAATGCAATAAGTGAGGATACCAAAGTGGATGTTATGCTTGAGTTTGAGAAACACCCACATACATCTGTTCGACAAGCAGCCCCAGTACTCGATATTAGCTATTTATCGGTTAGTCGAATATTAAAAGGAAACAAACTGCATTCGTATAAAATTATACACAGTCATGACCTCATGAAAGACGATTTTGATAGGAGAACGTATTTTTGTGAACAAATGATGGCAATGTTAGACAGCAATGTGATCCAATTAGAGCATGTTTTGTTTTCTGATGAGTGCATCTTTACTCTTCCTGGTCATGCTAATCGGCAAAATTGCCGCTATTGATCCAGAGAAAATCCTCACTGGATGACAGAAGGCAATACTCAATACCCTGAGAAGGTTAACGTATGAGCAGTAATTATTGGAGATCAGATCATAGGTCCCTTTTTCATAGATGGCAATTTGAATGGCGACAATTATTTAGCATTGCTCCAAAATAATGTAGTGCCAACGTTGGCTAACTTGTATCCTGATCCAGGAAACCCACAAGTTCCAGCGAATATGATATGGTTTCAACAAGATGGAGCCCCACCCCACTACCACATCCATGTCCGGCAGTACCTTAACCAAATATTTCCAAATCGGTGGATAGGGAGGAGAGGATTGATGGAATGGCCACCACGATCCCCCGATTTTACGCCGTTAGACTTTTTCTTATGGGGATATGTGAAAAGTATTGTGTACCAAACTAAACCCACTGACTTAGCTGACTTACGAAGACGAATAACGTTTGCGTTTAGATCGAACACACCTGAGATGTTGAGTAACGTTAGAAGAAATTTCTATTCACGGTTAGGGTGTTGCCAAGACGTTCGTGGGGAGCATTTTGAACATCTCCTACATTGTCATTATTGTTTAGACTTGTATTATTTAGAAGTTTTTGAATATATTGTAGCGACTTTCGACAAATAAATAATTTTCTTTTCTAAATGTGAATTTTTGCATTTTACTTAATATTTCCGAAACAGTCAAAAATAGGTATATGACATTGTATTCAAAATATGTCTAAAATGATCTGAGGAATCTAAAAATTAATTAATATACAGGGAGTTCTATTTAAAATAAGCAAGTTGGTATTGGCCACCGTTATCTGATACACCCCGTATAAAAAGTTTTTATGAAAAAAAAACGCAACTATAAATACTAATCGACGTGTTCGACCGTTTTTTTCGAATACTCCCTCATTTATTTATTAGCAAATTTATTCCATTTGGCTGACACACTCTGTATTTAGCTTTTATGTATAATACATAAAAGGTGTTCCAAACTTTACAAAAGAGTTAAATTTAATAGAATATTTCATTCATAGAGATTTTGCACAGTATAAACCTAAAAAAATCAAAATTTCAGCAATTATTTCATTCATAGGAAATTCTGACCAATAAAAGCTACAGAAATAAAAATTACAGCCATAATATCCCGTCGTCAAGCATTACGTCGGATGCCCTTCGTTACTACGCAAAAATTAACATTAAGTGACATTAATGACAATTAATGTTTTATAACGTGTCACAGAGAACACCAAGAAACAGGTCAATTATTCAGGTGAAGATATCAATAAAATATTTGTTAAAATTATTTAAAAAGACAGTTTTATTCGACAGTATTTATTTAAAGACAGTATTATACAGCTCTTTCGGGATACAAACCTAGACATAATCAGAATAGACAAGCCATCCTGAACAAAATAGTGTAACGCGGAGCAGTCAAGCGGTAGTTTATTTATCTCTCTTTACCGTGCGATTTATTGCATATGAGAAACAAAGCGTGACCAGACATCTCGTAAAGCGACAATTCGTAACCGGACAAGTGGTAACGGACAACTCGTAACGGGGACAGTTCGCAACAGAGACACTTCGTAACGGCGACAGTTCGTAACTATACAAATTCGTAACGGACATTTCGTAACGTCAAAATGGAATTATTCTGTTTATTTTTGTAAACGTGGAAACTAACTGTTATTACAGTTATAATTGAAAATATTTTTATCAATTTAACGAATCAGTACCGGGAGAAACAGGATTAATAAATTTATATTTCGTGTATTAGAATATATTAAAAGTCTTTAAACACAAACAAATATTTAAATACATACACACTTTTAACAATATTTTTAAAAGTTTATACCTCTTATTGTTCCTTAAATTTGCATAAAACTAGACAAGGGAATATTGAAATAATTCGTAAAGTCTTTAAGCCGACAACCGTCTTTAGACATTCCCAACTTTTTAAGTAAACATTTTGTAAGGGAAAGATTATAATTACCTGTTTTTATAATTCCGTCTTCTAACTGTAATAACAGTTAGTTTCCACGTTAACAAAAATAAACTGAATAATTCTATTTGGACGTTACGACTTGTCCGTTACGAATTTGTATAGTTAAGAACAGTCGCCGTTACGAAGTGTCGCCGTTACGAACTGTCGCGGTTACGAACTGTCGCTGTTACGAATTGTCCGTTACCATTTGTCCGGTTACAAACTGTCGCGTTGCGAGATGTCATGGAACCGAGACAAAGATAACTAGACACTCTAATGAGATACCGATAACCTGACAGACAAAGACAGCTAGTAAATATTGAAGCTACACGTCTATTCACAGAGCGGCCCATATATACCTAGTCTATTCTTATTATGTCTATGGATAAAAATCGGTAATTGTAGTGCTCTTATGTAATTATAAGTGATAATTACCCTTCTTCAAGTAGCTTAGCAGGTATCATTCGTTGTTACGCAAATTTAACATTAAATAAACTTTCAGTGACATTAATCACAATTAATGATTTACAACTTGTCAACGCCTAAATATAAAATTATAATACCAATTTGTACATAAATAAATCACAATAAAATTTTTGTGTTGAACAGTTTTATGCATGAAATAATCTTATCAAATTCTACACTCGACCTCATAAAATTACCGATTTGTATTGCTCTCCCCTGGAAACTAAAGCTTTCAAATTGCCACTCGGGACAAAATCGGTATTTATAGAGCTTGTGTAATTATAAGTGATTATTTATCTGATTACTTTATTTATTCTTGTTTCTGATTATATATTTGACAATTTTTATGTATTTGGTTACAGTTTTCCCATATCTTTCATTAAAAATTCTTTTTTTTTCTTCTTCTTCTTCTTGTCTGGTACTTCGCAAATACATATCTCTTCATTTTTATTCCTATAATAGTACATACTTCTACAGTGTACATATATCATAAATAATCTTTATATACATATATCTTCATATACGTATTTCATATAATAATTATATTAGGTATATATTATTTATATCATAATCATTTCATTTATGTAGATCCGATACTTACGTTTGACCTTAATCAAAGTGGTTTAACTCGGTGGGTAGTTTTTCGTAGTAAAATCCTGAATTTTAGCCTCGATCTATATGTACAATCCTTATAGTGACATGGTTAACTCAAAACACGAAATAGATATTTTATGCGCTTCAAATTCTTCTACATATATAACAGCCTCAAATCCTCTTGTCTTGATCCAATAGGTTTCTTAAATAAAAATAGGTAACCTTCAAAATACAGAGTAGGTCTTTTATAAGGTTCCAAGCTTGTATAGATCATTTAGTACCTTCTTACTGTGACAAAAGCAGTGGGGTTTTTATTGCCTAAATTTGTTTTATAATTCCCTAGAAGCTGAATCTAGTCTATATACTTTTCTTTGTCATAAAATTCCTCTTTTCGACTAATTAAGTCGGCTCATTAAATATGTGACACTTGCCACTTGCTTATTGCAATGTTTATCTTATTGCTTTTAGTGTCATCATAAAATATGTGTCTAATTACTAATCATTATATAGGCACAAGCGCAAAATTTCACGCCAATTTGTTCTCAATGGATTCATTTTTTCGAATCCTGAGAAAACTACTAAGTAGTTTTGAAAAATTTAAATGCAGAATGAAAGATTGCAATATTACCGAATGCCAAAGTTTCTTAGAATAACAAAAAGTTTCTTTTGAATAAGATATTTAAAATTAAAAATCACACTAAATTTTCTCTTTTTTTACCCCTGTAACTGATTAAAATATATAGTAATATTTTAAAATAAGGGCCGGCGTGGCGAAGGCGGTAGTATACTTGACTCGCATGCTGGTAGTCCGGGGTTCAAATCCCACCGCCGGCAAGGACAACTAGACATTTTTAAAATGTCTCTAAGCCCCAAGTCGACTCAGCATGAATAAAATGAGTACCTTCGGTAAAACCAGGGGTAATAATAGGCGGTTGAAGCGTAGCACTGGCCCTGTTACATTCCTTGTATACCGTAGGCCCTAGATATAGCAGACTACCCTGCTTTAATCCCAAAGCCGCGTCAGCGGTATAAAACGGGAGACTATTATTAACTAATTAAAATAAATATTATAGAAGTTTTCAGGGATTTTAGGCCCTCGGCAATAATGTAATCTTTAATTCTGCGTTTAATTTTTTCAAAAATACTTATCAGTTTTCTCAGGATTCGAAATAAAAATAAATGCATTTAAAACACATTGGCGCGTAATTTTGCACCTACGCTCTTAAAAAAACATCACAAAAAATATTAATTCAGGTTCATATTATAGAAAATTTAACACAAAATCGATAGGTAATAATGTAGATTTGACCGACCAAACCCAATTTCTGGACAAACTAGTTCGGCCTAGGCCGAACGAAGGCCCAAGTCGAAAGTAATTTAGCGAACATGTCGTAAGGACTTTTACATGCGGGGAATTCCCAAATCACGTCCCAACAAAAAAAATTTACATCGGTAGGGATGGTAAAAAAAATTTTACATCGATATATTGTATCATATGATCCATCGAATGAAGATATTGATACGTGCTATAAATCATTATATATTATTATATAATTAAATAATATAAAAAATAATAGAAAAAAGGATGAAGTTTTCTCCAAAAGTTAAAAGAAAAGATACACGTACGAATAAAATCGAGTACGAATTAATATTATTTTCACCATTTTTGAAAAAATGCGAAAACGTTGAATTATCCACGTCCGTCTGTCCGTCCATCCATGGGTCTGTCTGTCTGTCCATGAACTCAACTCCTCCGTCATTATACCAGGTAGAATGAGAAATGAGGTGTCAAATGAAAGCTTATAATCCAAGGATGGTACTAAAGGACCGCGAATCTAACTCAATATTACTTTTTGTTTGTTACGAATAATTAAAATTTTAATAAAAATGATTATTTTTTCAAGAACAAAGTATTTTATTCAATTTATAATTTATATTAAGCCGTGCTAGTGCGCTGAATTACTTTCTTCTTCTTGGCTTTTTCCCATTATGAGTTTGCCGTTTTCGTCTTCCATAGCACTCTATTTTCCCGGTCGCCATCTCTGAGGTCTCTATCTATCTTAGCATTTGCTATGTGAGTTTTCCATCTCACAGCAGGTCTTCCTCTTCGTCTTCCTCCCCGTGGGTCCCAGTCCAGTAATCTTTTTTGGCCACTAATCTTTGTGCTCCGGCATTCTTTGTACATGCCCGTACCATTTCAGGGCCTTTTTTTACTACCACAACTTTTTTGTAATTGAACATTCTACTTCTATTCTGTTTCATATTTCCTCTGTTCCTATTCTGTCCTACATGGTAATTTGTAGATACCTTCTCATAAACTCCAATTCAACTGTTCGTATTTTATTTCGTATTATTGTTGTCACTGGCCATTCTTCCGCACTTGTAGGATAATATTCAGCGCAATGTCCTGAAAAATCCTTTTTTGTTTTCTTTGGTTAGAGTGTTCTTCCATATCACTCCATGCAGTGCTTTCGTGGCTTGTTTTCCATGTTCTATTTTCATTTCTATATGTTTCATACAAGGGCCTTCTCTTTGGCCTTCTCTTTGGCACTGGTCAAAACTAGTTTGGCCTAGGCCATACTAGTTTATCCTACCGCGCTTAGGACAAACTAGTTTGGCCTACGCGCGATAGGACAAACTAGTTTGACCTAGACCAAACTAGTTTGTCCTGAAATCGGGTTTGGCCGGGAACATATACATACATATTTTTGAATGGCTTTAATAGAAAGACGATGAAGAAATGGTAACCTGCAGATCACTAACGTCATATTTCTCTGGTAAGGATGGGCCTGGCTTAAAAGATTTGTCCAACGTTGTTTGTCTTGCCTTGTTGTCCATTTCGTTTTTCAGTGATTTATAACAGCTATTTGCTGAGTTAATTCCCCGAGAAATTTCAACGCAACATTTGACCTCAGGATCGTTTTCAAGGAGAATGTATATTTCTTGTTTAAAACGGGAAAAATCTTTCGTCAATTTTTTTGATGTTAGCTGTTTGGATACAACAGGCTCTGTCTATACATTAAATCTCGGTTCTGCTTGCAACTTAATGAGTTCCTCATTTGAGAGGAGTTCCCTATCAGCTTCGAATAGATCAAGCACATCACGTTCGTTCAAACCTCAAAGTCGAGATCATATCATCATCATCCAGCCCTTTGCGTTCACTGCTGGACATAGGCCTTCCTCATTGTGCTCTATTTCGAGCACTTTGTATCCAATTTCTAGACATTTTCTTGAGATCGTCAGTCCAACGAGTAGGTGGTCTTCCTCTACTTCTTTTGTCTAATCTCGGCCTCCACTCAAGTAATCTCTTCGTCCATCTCCCATCACTGATTCGGGCGACGTGTCCGGCCCAGTTCCATTTCAGGGTGGCAATTCGGGAAATTACATCGGTAACTCCTGTTCCTTGTCTTAAGTCTTTATTTCTAACTCGGTCACGAGTTAGAAATAAAGACTTAAGACGATATACTCAGCATTACATATACTCAGATAAACACAAGCGATATACTCAGCATTGACCTTTCCATTTTCCTCTGGGCTATTTGCAGCATTTTAGAAGTTGTAGCTGTCAATGTCAAAGTTTCGGCACCATAAGTCATCACAGGCAACACACATTGGTCAAATGTTTTACGTTTTAAAGAAATTGGTATATCGCTTTTAAAAATGTCTTTGAGATTTCCATAGGCTGTCCATGCTAGGTTTATTCTTCTTCGTAGTTCGCATGTTTGGTTGTCTCTTGTAATCTCTATTTCGCGTCCAAGGTAGATGTATTTTTCCACTAGCTCTACTTCGTTGTCTTTAATATTGATATTTCCGCTAGTCACTAGGTTTGTCATGAATTTTGTTTTGGAGATGTTTATTTTAAGACCTACACTGGCACACACTAACTGAAGTTCATGTAGCATTGTACATACATATTATCTCCTTAAGGATTTCAGAGATTAAAACCATGTCGGCTGCGAATTTCAAATTTGTTAATCTTATACCGTCAATATTCAGGCCTCGCTCTTCCAAGTTAAGTTTTTACAAGCATATTCTAATACTGCGGTAAACAGTTAGGCGACAAGGAATCGCCCTGTCGGACTATTCTGCTGATTGGGATATGGTCCGTGTTTTTATGTAGTTTCACCGACATAGTTGCGTTCTTGTATGTATTGTAAATTAACCTTGTGTATCGGTAGTCAATACGGCATGCTTGTAGTGCTTCCAGAATTTTAAATACAAAAAGTCAAAAATAGAAAATACAAAAGTCAAAACGAGTGGTCGATTGTATTCGATAGTCTTTTCTATTACTGTTTTAATGCTCTGTAGTTGATCATTTGTTCCAAATCCGGTACGAAATCCCGCTTGCTCCATTGGCTGGTAGAAATCAAGTTTTTTCTCAAGGCGATTTGTTATTATTCTTGTAAGGAGTTTGTATAAGTGACTAAGAAGGCTTATGGGTCTGTAATTTTCTAATTCATGGGGATCTCCTTTTTTGTACAATAGAATTACTTCAGCATTGTGCCATTTGTCGGGTACCTATATTATTATCTAAAAGGCACATGTAAAAAAGGTTTTTTATTTTCTTAAGAAGACAAGTGCCTCCGATTTTGATTGCATCAGTAACTACACACGCCTGGAGATTTATTATTCTTAGCTTTTCTTAGGGCTAGTTTTATTTCGTCTATTGTGATTTCCGGTAGCAGTTCTGATTCTTGGTTGACAATGCCTTTTTTCCTTGTTAATATGCCGAGATCATATACTAGATCCAAAATGTTTTGCCTAATTTCAGGAAAGAAATTAACTTCTGCATCAGTATTTCTTACATATTCTGGCCTTTTTTCTGTCCAAACATGGTTCATTGTTGATAATTTTAATCCCTTCCATGATTTACTGATACAGTCAAAAGCATCCCTAGCGAAAGGCCACACGGGCGATAATTTACGGCGCCGTAAGAGCAGTAAACCCATTGGTTGACTAACTCTTCCACCAATTGTAGATGAAATAGTTAGTCAACCAATGCCTCGTCAGGTTTACTGCTCTTACGGCGCCGTAAATTATCGCCCGTGTTTCCTTAACCTTAATGTTATGGTTTTTCCAAAAGGTTTTATTTGAATATTTATATCTATTGGTTGGATCAGAGCTGATACAAATCAACTGTTTGATATACACTCAATCATGACATCTGCAGATAGTTCGGATAATTTAGTAGGATGCCCTGGTCTGGTGCATTATCCAAAATTGGCAAAGCCTTGTTGCTTAAGTTAATGTCTCGCGAATATTTGTTCGCTTCTCTACATATGTGATTTTTGAACCAATCCTCAAAAGTAGCCTCAGAGACCTTGGATTTTCGGACAAAAATATATTAAAAGTGGTTTTAGCCTAAAATTACCCATGGTATTTGCATTAAGTTGCAATGTTAATCGTTCTTTAGACACCTTACAACCAGGCGCAGATTTTTCGGTTTATGAAATGTACATGCGATCAGGCATTCGCTTCCAATAAAGCCCTGTTTCGTCTACGTTAAATACTTGTTCAAGTTTATAACCCCCTCTTTCAACAATTCCCTTTAATATGTTGGGATATTCCTTGCGGTCTCATTAGCGCTAGCTGTTTCCTCTTTAATTTTCATATTATGAAAATTAAACCATTTTTAATCTTTAAACCATCCTCGGCTTGCTTGAAATGTGACAGCTTAAGCAGACTCATCGTTATTTCCATTCCATTCCAAATTTTCAAAAATACTTAAAGTTTTTTCATGGATAGTCATTTGACTTATTGGCATTCTCTGTTTGTTATTGTCCCCAATCCCTATAGTCAATAGTTTTTTCATTTTTTTTTTCATAACCTACATAGTTAATATAATTTTCCATAATGTAGATTTATCGACATCGAAAAATTTTTTGGCCGTTATAGCGAAACATTTTAGGTCGTAAATCGAAAACATGCCTTAATTGAAGAGCGCCGTTATAGCGAAATGCCGCATAAAGAGCAGCCTTATAGCGAGGTATGGGTGTACCCTGTACTCAGGTTTTTGACTTTATGAATAATTTCATCCATGGTGACGTAAAACAGCAGCGGGCTCAATGAGTCTCCTTGACGTATGCCTCTTTCCACTGGTATCGGCTGTGTTAGTTTGTTATTAATTCTGGCCTGTATGTTATTTCTTCTTCTTCTTCTTCTTCTTCTTCTTCTTCCTCTTTATAAGCAATTCTGCTTGTTCATTGGCGGATTGATACCTCTATGGAAGGTTGTCACTCCATCTTTTGCACGGTCGGCCGATACCTCTTCTACCGATTGGTGATTTATCTCGTGCTATTTTGACCACACGTGTCTCCCCCATTCTGGTAATGTGGTTGTTCCATTCTTTTTTTCTATGTAGTGTCCATTCCTTTATACACTGTACGTTACATTGTCTTCTAATATCTTCGCTCCTCTTTCGATCTCTCAGTGTATTTCCTGTAATTCTTCTCCGTACTCTCATCTCTGCCGTTTCCAGTAGTCTTTGTGTTGTGGCTGTATCGGGTCTTGTTTCTGATGCATATGTCATTATTGGTCTTACACTGGCTTTATAAATTCTTGACTTCATCTCAGTGTTAATATGTCGGTTTCGCCATATGGTGTTATTAAGGCATCCTGCCAATCTAATTGCTTTTTGTACTTGATTTCTCACTTCTTTGTCTAGGTCTCCGTAACTTGACAATGTAATTCCAAGGTATTTTACTTCCATTACTTGTTCAATACTGATAACATCAATTTCTTTTTTGCATCTGATTGGTTCTTTACTGATTACTATTGTTTTGGTTTTCTGAGATGAAATTGTCATATTGAATTATTTTGCTCTTATGTTAAATCTATGGACTAATCTTTGCAGACTATCTTCATCTTGAGCTATCAATATTGCGTCGCCTGCATAGCAGAGTATTTTTACTTCTTTGTTTCCCACTCTATATCCTCTTTCTTTGTTGACGTTTTTGATGATTTCATCCATGATTAAATTGAAAAGCATAGGACTCCATGAGTCTCCCTGTCTTATTCCGCTACCTATATCTATAGGTTCTGTAAGTTGTCCATCTATTCTGACTTCCATATTTTGTTGTTTTGGTAGATGTTCTCAATAGTTTTTATGATATGTAGAGGGACTTTTCTATTATACAGAAGATGGGTTACATCTTTGAGTCTTACTCTGTCAAATGCTTTCTTTAAGTCAATCAGACATAGAAATGCTGGTCTATTATTATACTCTAGTGATTTCTCAGTAATTTGCTTTATAACGGATATTGCATCTGTACACGAACTTCCAGTACGAAAACCCTGTTGTTCATCTGCTAAACTTATCCTCTGATTCATTACGTCTTGTAAGATTTTAGTTGTAAGTTTTAGGGTAGTATTTAACAAGTTGATACCTCTGCAGTTTTCTGGCTGCTTTTTATCTCCTTTTTTGAATAGTAGAATTAGTTCGCTCGTTCTCCATTTTTCCGTTATTTTATTGTGTTTTATGATTTTGTTAATTAATATCATTAATTGTTCTGTCATTGCTGCTCCACAATATTTCAGTAATTCGTTTGGTATTCAATCCTTACCTGCAGCTTTTCTGTTCTTCAGCTTTTCGAGTGTTTTCCGTACTTCCTGTGCACGTATATTATCATCTTCATTTGTGGTAATTTCTGGTGTTTCCGGTTCTAGCATTATTTGTTCTTCCTCTGCATAGAGCTTTTTTAGATAGTCAATCCATGTATCCTTTTCTATGTGTTTTGGTTCTATTAGTTCCTTTACCTCCATAATAAGAATGTTATTTCTGCTGCATAATATGTTAAATATAAATAGACTGATGTGCAAATGTAAATATTTTTTCTAAAATAAAAGTAAACCACCCCTCTAATAACCCTAGGGGGTGATACCGTTCAAAGATACTTTGTAGTGTTTTAAATATTTTACTATAAAAACGGATTTAGAACTAGAAGTCAAAATGTCAAATAAATAGTTTATTTACTACTTGGTTTGGTCTTAACTAAAATAATCATATAGTATTGATTAATTAACGATTCACCTGTGAACATCAATGGTTGAAGTGAAACTGAAGAAAAAAATGTGTGTCGTTGACTCTTTAAAGTAAACACCAAGCATATTGACCATTTGAATTCCCCAACCAGTTTATATAAAAAGGACAATAAAATTGCTTTAACATTCTTAACTACTCCATCCAACTGAAGAATGTTAACAATGATCGAGCAAGGAAGGAAAGGAAACGGGTGTAGTACACTTGCATCTCGGGACACCAATTTTAGGGTCCTTATCACAAGCGTTTATAGCTGATGTCAGCCGAAATGTCATACGCGCTAGTTTGAAGTATAAAATTTTAAGTGCATTTTTACGTACCAGTTTATTTCGTTTAATGCGTTTTAGCAATGTCTCCGTTTTAAAATTAGATTAAGGCACAGTGTCGCCTTTATCTGCATCACGAGTCGAAGTCTCCTATGCGCTATTTAGGGCAGTCAATGAGGGTATTTGGCTCCGAATTCCATCCTACTACATCGATTTAATTGATATTTTCACAGTAAGTAGGGAATAGCTCAAGAAACAAAGTCTTCCTTATGCCGATGTGCGGTTTTATCATGGGGGTGGTTGTCACCCCTTCTCGGAGGTGAAAAATGTTTTGGTTAAAATAGCCACGGAAGAGGCTAGAGAACCTAATTTTAAGCAAAAACTGTTCTATAATTATTTTTTGAAAACTATACTTTTTGAGTTATTCGTGGTTGAAAATTGGCCATTTCCATTGAAAAATTTATAATTTAAATCTCCCCACCAATTTAAATTCCATTTTATGTACACGAAATATAAATTTGTATGAAATTGTTTATAGTACACGAAATATAAATTTGTATGAAATTGTTTATAACCACTTAAAAAATATGAAAATTGATATTTAAAAAAAATATATATATAAAAAAAATCAAAAAAAAATATATATAAAAAAACAAAAAAAAAAGAAAAAAGAAATAAATATTAAAAAACAATAAAAAAACCAAATAAAAAAAACAAAAAAAAAGCAAAAAAAATTACAAAGAAGGCCTAAACCTCCGCGAGGTTGAATCGGGTTTAGGTCTTAGCGAGAAAAAAAAAATATCAATTAGTGGTTTAGTATAAGCATTTAGTAATAGTGTTTTATTAGTATGTATTTTTAATGTAATGTACCTATGTAATATATGTTTGTAATTATTAAAATATAATGTATATCAGTTAAAATTAGGAAATTGTGTCTATGAAAATAAAAAAAAAATTGAGCTGGCCAGTTGGTTCAAAACAAGGTCATAAATCTAAACACACACACACACACACACACACACACACACACACACACACACACACACACACACACAAGGTCATAAATCTAAACACACACACACACACACACACACACACACACACACACACACACACACACACACACACACACACACACACACACACACACACACACACACACACACACACACACACACACACACACACACACACACACACACACACACACACACACACACACACACACACACACACACACACACACACACACACACACACACACACACACACACACACACACACACACACACACACACACACACACACACACACACACACACACACACACACACACACACACACACACACACACACACACACACACACACACACACACACACACACACACACACACACACACACACACACACACACACACACACACACACACACACACACACACACACACACACACACACACACACACACACACACACACACACACACACACACACACACACACACACACACACACACACACACACACACACACACACACACACACACACACACACACACACACACACACACACACACACACACACACACACACACACACACACACACACACACACACACACACACACACACACACACATTGAAAAATGACACCTCTTTGGACGGATTTTTGCGAATACCTTAAAAACTGTGCATCTAACAAAAAAACTATAAAAAAAATTTGGGTAGGCTATAAAAAAAACAAAGAGATTCGTTCCTTCATAAATCTTCTGGTTAAAATAGATAGAGGGATATGGTAGGTAAGAAGAGTTTGTTTTTTGCTGCATGCTCAAATCGGTGTATTCACCTTGAAATAACAGAGAAACTGTCAATTTAAGGTGTATAATGATACTAATAACTTTTGTAGTGCTTGAAAAGACCTTTAAAATGAGCAATACTAAATGTCGATTACTTTCAAACTAAGCGAGATATTCTGCAAAAAAGTTGATGACTAATGTATTTTAAGAAGAAATGAGAAGTATATTTAACCTTCATCCATCATCAGAATTTAAATACATGGTTTTCCTTCTACAATACTTTATATTATAGTGTTATTTCTATGTTCAAAAAAATGGACTGGATTAATATGAATGGTTTTTGAAAAAAAATAAGATCAAATTATAGAGCGCATTTTTAATTTTTCTTAAAAATCTTCCTTTTCCTCCATGTAACTCAAAAAGATAAGAGATACGAAAAAAAGATACCACACAAAAATATACGGCTTTTTCAGGTAAAAATTTCCTTTTTATTTTTTATTACTCTATCTCTTATCATTTTCAAGTTACACGGAGAAAAAGAAGAATTTTAAGAAAATTTAAAAATGCGCTTTATAATTTGATCTCTTTTTTTCAAAAACCATTCATTTTAAAACCCGTCCAATTTTTTTGAACATAGAAATAACACTATAAAAAGGTATTGTGGAAGGAAAATGATACATTTACATTTTGGTGGAAGGGGGTTAAAATTACTTCTCATTTTTTCTTAAAATACATTAGTTATCAATTTTGTTTGCAGCATATCTCGCTTAGTTTTAATGTATTCTTTATAGCTCTTTTTGAAGGTATTTTCAAGCACTACAAAAGGTATTAGTAGAATTATACACCTAAAATCGACCGTGTCTCTGTTATTTCAAGTTGAATACACCAATTTGAGAATGTACCAAAAAACAAATTATTTTCACCTACCATATCTCTTTTTGTATTACAACTAGAAGATTTATCAAGGCAAGGTTCTCTTTGTGTTTTATATAACCTAAAAAAACCTTTAATATAATTTTTTTAGTTAGATGCATAGTTTTTAAGGTATTCGCAAAAAACCGTTCGAAAAGGTATCATGTTTAAATGAAAACGGCCAATTTTCAACCACGAATATCTCAAAAAGTATTGAGTTTTCAAAAAAAATATAGAACAGTTTTTACTTAGAATTAGGTTCTCTAGCGAATTATGTGGTAATTTAAACCAAAAATTTTCCACCCCTTGCAAGGGGCGGGAACCACCCCCAAGATAAAAGCACACATCGGCATAGGGTAGACTTTGAATTAGGAGATAAGTAGAGGATAGGCCCAAAATTTCATTAAAATTCATGCAGTAGGATAGAATTCGGAGGTAATATCCTATTCTTGCTCCCATTGACTGGCGTAATTTTGATATGAAGTTTTAAGTGAACTTTTACGTACAGTTTATTACGTTTAGTGCGTTTTTTAGCAGTGTCTCCATTGTGGAATTATTCCAATATCTAAAACGAATTTATTTTTATTTGTATTTAAAAAATGATTAGGATATTTTCAGAAGTTACCTACACAAAAAATAGTTTAGACGTACAGTGAAACCTTTTGTCTTAGGACGGAAACATTCTCTCCTTTTTAGAATTCATCTCTGTTAGCGATAAAAACAAATTACGCACAAACAATATAAAGAAACAAAACTCGATCAAAATGGTCCACAATAATAATGGTTGAAACACTTAAATAAGTATAGTTTCAATTCCAACAACAAAAAACCAATTAAAAACAAGGTGACATTTTCTTTAGCCATTTCGAAAAATAAGTATATCAATTTACCTGACACATTACTTTGCCTGTACGTAACATTTTACTACCTAATATAATGACATAACGGTTGAGTTATGTTTTAAGTATATCCCTAAATTAATAATAATCCATTCTTACCGCGTATACGTTGGGTACAGTATAAATACCGTTGCAAGTCATTATCTACGTCAGAGATTTATTAATTCTTAATTCGTCTTAATTCATTTCCAATCAAATGTATCACATAATAGGGAACTTGCATAAAATTTTAAATTAAAAAAAGATGCTATAAATCACAACAGAACATAATAGGTCTGGATCCCGCGTATGAAAAAAAAGTTGATTAATACCAAGCTGAAAATTTGTTAATAGCTTAAGGGTGTCTAGTCGGATAAACTTTGATATATGGGAACACTGGAACAGGGGCAGTTTTAATTGTGGAACAGGTTAAAAATTTGGAACGGTCAGACCACAAAAACGGCACATTTATTTTGTCCTACAGAATAGACGTAAACTCTCCGAACAGAGATTAAACTCTCATGCAAAAATCAGACTGCTATTTATCACCTGTCATAATTCCTGTCATTTGACATATTCTATATGTTCCACTCATTAAAACGCCCATTTGGTGATAAATAGCAGTCAGATTTTTGCATGAGAGTTTAATCTCTGTTCGGAAAGTTTAAGTCTGTTCTGTTGGACAAAATACATGTGCCGTTTTCGTGGTCTGTCCGTTCCAAATTTTTAACCTGTTCCACAATTAAAACTTCGCCTGTTCCAGTGTTCTTATATATCAAAATTTGTCCGACTAGACACCCTTAAGCTATTAACAAATTTTCATCTTCCTATTAATCAACTTTTTTTCATACACTGGATCCCGACCTATAATTTAAAACATATATTAAAGAAAAAAAAGTTTTCTCGTCTTTCGTTTGGCTCCTAAAGACGATTAAAATCGAGAGAAAATTCAAATTATAGCAGGCAGCCCAAAACGCGCCCTCATTGGTCGTGATGTCATATCATAATATTTGATGTCCTCGCCATTAATTCAGTAGGTTTGGCATTCGTTATAATACTCAGTTTTATAAATATTTTGATAGTTGCTATTTCTGACTAATTTTTGACTGTTTTTGTTAAGACATATATATTTTAACAATTTTAACGATAAATATCATAAAATATAATGTGACGTCACAAGTGTTAGCGCGATTTTTGGGTGTTTTGAAATGGTTTAAATACACAGAAGATTTCAAATTTGTACTCATTATTAATTTCGTTATTATGAGTTTTTGAGGCGTGAAATTTTGGAAATCTCATTTTTAAACAAAACTGAACATTATTATGTAATAAAAAATTTTTAAAGCATTCATGGGTGTGCCGACAGAATTGAAAACTTCTTATAGTATCTAAATTACTAGCTCAATGCTTTTTCCCAATCCAAAAAGAATTGCTATTCGCGGTGGACAAGTACTTGGAAGGGAATTGAGAAACGATCGTGCGCAAATAGCGGAGAAATATTGCAACTTTCTTAAATATGTAATTCATATTGTCAATTGAAATTGTCAAATTGACGTACATTTCATATCTACTGTCATTGAAGAAGAAAAATTATATGTTGCTCCACAATATTGATACGATATGCAATTATTATATAAAGGTAAATTTAGTTAATTGTATTTTGCTTGCAGTACTGCATTTTAATAACTAATTTTATTTACTACATACAATTGTTTACGTTTTAATAACATAACCTGAATCTTATTTTTTCTTCTTATTATTTTTTTGGACTATGGCCTTGACAATTATCCAGTAACCAGGACTAATATAATTGGGCAATATAAATAAAAGTGCGAAATAGGTGTCGCTTTGCCGAACTTGCACGGTCCCAATACCTATATTATATACGCGTTGCGTACGTTCTATGTTATTTATGTATGCGTATGCATATACATAATATAATATATACGTACGAAATTTAGTTCGGCAAAGTGATGACGGTCGCAAACACAATACTTTTTCCCTATCTAAAAAGTGCAAAACGTCCCTAAAAAGTTTTCACTTCACAAATTTATTTCGTCGAAGCAATGACGGTCGCTAGTTTAATACTTTTTCCCCATCCAAAAAGTGCACAACGTTCCTAAAGAAGTTTTCATTTCAAAAATTTATGTCGTCGAAGCAATGACGGTCGCGAGGACGATCGCTAATTCAATACTTTTTCTCCATCTAAAACGAGCACGACGTCTCTAAAGAAGTTTTCACTTCGAAAATTTATTTCGTTAAAGCAATGACGGTCGCTAATTTAATACTTTTTCCCCGTCTAAAAAGTGCAAAACATCCCTAAAGCAGTTTTCACTTCAAAGTTAGTTGGTCAAAGCAATGACGGTCGCGATGACGGTCGCTAATTCAATACTTTTTCCCCATTTAAAAAGGGCAAAACGTCCCTAAAGAAGTTTTCACTTTAAAAATTTATTTTCGTCGAAGCAATGACGGTCGCTAATTCAATATTTTTCCTCATTTAAAAAGGGCAAAACGTCCCTAAGAAGGTTTTCACTTCAAAACATTATTTCGTCGAAGCAATGACGGTCGCGATAACGGTCGCAATGACGTTCGTGATGACGGTCGCAATGACGGTCGCGAATTCAATGCTTTTATCCCATCCAACAAGTGCGATGACGGTCGCAATGACGGTCGCGAATTCAATGCTTTTACCCCATCCAAAAAGTGCACAACGTCGCTAAAGAAGTTTTCACTTCAAAAAAAATGTGAAAGTTTCCTATTATTGCAGTAGTGGCTAATACAACAAAACAAATTAATATTTAATGTAAATAAATAAAAACAAATCTAAAGTTCAACACCGCCACTGTGAAATTAGTGTTACCAATTTATGCAAAAATGCCATCTTTGTTGGATAGCAGTTAAAGTGTAATCCGGGCAAGTGTACTTTATAAAAGTGCTTTATAATCCACTTATACAAATTAAATAAAACAAGTTATGGTATGTTTCTTTGAGTTTACATTATTAGTAGTATATTATGCAACGAGCATTTAATGATGGTCATTATGAAGCGAGTATGAGGGATACGAAACGAGCCGCCTAGCGGCGAGTTTCGTATAGAGTACGAGATTTATAATGATAATTAAATGCAAGTTATATAAACAATTTTTTTCTATGATCATTTACAACAATAGTATATTATTCAACGAGCATGTAATGATGGCTATTACTCACGATGATGAAGTTTGCAACACGAGCCGTAGCCATTACATGCAAGTAGAATACTATACTTTTTCTACGACCTTTTTTATTTTAATTAGTGAAACAACATAATTATCAACTACTCGAGATTCAAATTATAATTTACAAAAATAAATTTTGTTTACCTACCAATACTACACGGCTGAATAATTGGTTGCTTACTATTAATTAGCAATGCTGTCTTAATTATGTATTGTAAAAGACACAACAAAAAATAGTCAATTTATAGCTATTTGTATAACAAGGGAGGAAAGTGCTACTTTTCCTCCCGAGAATGAAGTTTACTGCCCGACGCGTAGCGGAGGGCAGTAATCATTCAAGGGAGGAAAAGGCACTTTACTCCCATGTTATACATATGGTTTTTCCACCTTCCTCAAATAACAAGTCATTTTTTCATTTTTACTTAATTTATTTATGTAACTAACCAACAAAATTTATTAAAACTAAAACTAACAAGTAGGTACAATATAACTGTCAACTGTCAAATATAAGTCAAATTATTAATGTAAACATTGTTAAATCAGAATAACAATTTACTGTTTTTTACCATTCTGCAAAATACAGAGTGTTTCTAAATAAACGTTAAAATGTATAGATACTTACGTAATAGAAAATAGATATTGTACAGGGCGTCAATAAGTTATATTTCATGAATGAAATACCATGACATCACTTTTACTTTTCCTCCCTAGGGAGGAAAAATATTTTCCTCCCTAGGGAGGAAAAGTACAACTTTGCTCCCTACAATGAGGTCCGGAAAAGTATACTTTCGGTAGAGGTAGGTGGAAAAATTATTTTCATTTCCGAAATATTATACAGTGCTAGTCAAAAGTCCGTACCCCCCCTCGTATCTTTTGAACGGTTATACCTATAATAGTGAAATTTGGAGGGAGAAAATAAACGGACGTAAGCTTCTTAACTAGTTATGACAGGTGACGTCATAGTGACAGATGACGTTACAGAGCCACTGTGACCGATAATTTTAAATGGGACCTTATGGCAAGTGATACCTCGTATGAAAGGTATTTAAAATACCTATTCAGTCATACTAATTTTGTTTGGGTTTAAGCAAATTTTGATGAATAAATAAAATAAATATAAAATTGTAGTTTCGCATTTAATTAATAAAAATTCAAAATTCCGCCTATGATTACTTGTCAAACAGGTTGACGTTGACGTAAAAACTACTAGAGAATTAAAAAACGTCAACTTTTTTGACAAAAAATCCATAGGCGGACATTTGAATTTTTATTAATTAAATTCGAAACTACAATATTATATTTATTTAATTTATTCACCAAAATCAAAATCAACTTAAACCCAAAAAATTAGTATGACTGAATAGGTATTTTAAATACCTTTCAAACGAGGTATCACTTGCTATAAGGTCCCATTTAAAATTATCGGTCACAGTGGCTCTGTAACGTCATCTGTCACTATTACGTCACCTGTCATAACTAGTTAAGAAGCTTACGTCCGTTTATTTCCTCACTCCAAATTTCACTATTATAGGTATAACCGTTCAAAAGATATGAGGGGGGGTACGGACTTTTGACTAGCACTGTATATATTTTGTACCTACTGTCATTGTAATAAATAGGAAATGGCTATTACCGGTGCGTGGACGTATTTTTAATAGTTATTTATGATATAAGTGTTAAAAGTACACGTTTAAGGCACGCATGTGAAAGTTTGCAGAATGAGCGATAGCGATAGCGAGTTCTGCAATTCACATGAGTGCCTTAAAAATTTACTTTTTAACACGCATATCATACAATATTTTTTCTACAAACGTAATTACAGGACAATATCTACAAAAACTTTTACTTGAACTTGACTGAACTTCCATTTTTATATTTTTTTGACATTACATCAAAATTGTCTATACGATCAATACGAACTGCAGTGCCTTAAAAATATTTTAAAGCACTAGTGCCTTAAAGTAGCATTTTTAACACTGTTGTAGAAAAAAAGTTATAATGCACATTTATACTTACCTATATACAGGGTGAGGCAAATAAAGGGCCTATTAGAAATATCTCGAGAACTAAAGGTAACAGAATCATGAAAATTGGAATAAAGGGGTTTTGAAGGATGATCTATTAAATGAAAATATTTTCATCTCTTTGTAACTTCCGGTTATACCGGAAGTTGCTTATAACTTCGTTTTTTTAAATGGAACGAATGGTATATTTTTACATTTTTGGATTCTCTTCGATGTCTTCTTTCTTAAAATATGAGGTATTGTAATATTAATATATGAGGTATACAGGGTATTTTAAAAGATAATTACGTTTTTTTATTAATTTCGTAGCAAAATTAACACTCTGTAGAATTGTAGTAGTTTGACATCTAAAACTCTAATTACGTTCAAATGATTTTTAATATACTCTACTATTGTTAAGAATCATTAGTATAGCTAAATTTTTTAATTTTAGTATACAGGGTTGGTCGAAACTCGGAATGAGTATTTTCTGAGTTTTCTTAAATGGAACACCCTGTATTTTAGTATTGTAATGAAATGATATTTTATGGTACTTTTTTATTTCTTAAGCATTCCCTATACCTAACTGCTTTAATTTGTGCTTAATTGTTAATCGCAACAACAATCTTAACTACGTAGGTATTTTGATAGCTAAACCATTATTGGCAATTTTAAGGACCAGTCTGGATTAATATGTATCTATTTTTGAAAAATTATTTGCGATTGACTATTTTCACGGCCAACCTAATGAAATTTTACGTATTTTTTGTTGCAATTAATGTTTAGCTTGAATCACCAATAACTCACAAATTAATGCAGTTTCGACCAACCCTGTATACTAAAATTAAAAATTTAGCTATACTAATGATTCTGAACAATAGTAGAGTATATTAAAAATCATTTGAACGTAAGTAGAGTTTTAGATGTCGAACTACTACAATTCTACAGGGTGTGAATATTGCTACGAAATTAATAAAAAAACGTAATTATCTTTTAAAATACCCTGTATAATATTACAAAAACTCATATTTTAAGAAAGAAGACATCGAAGAGAATCCAAATATGTAAAAATATACAGGGTGTCCCATTTAAAAAAACGAAATTATAAGCAACTTCCGGTATAACCGGAAGTTGCAAAGAGATGAAAATATTTTCATTTAATAGATCATCCTTCAAAACCCCTTTATTCCAATTTTCACGATTATGTTGCCTTTAGCTCTCGAGATATTTCTAATAGGCCAGTTATCTGCCTCACCCTATATAATATAATAATATAACTATCTATAATATGTTATAATATATTTAGAATATATAACACATGATAACTTTATAAAATAAACACAATAGAAGTTTTAAATACCAATAAACACAGCAAATACGCAAATGTCACTGACATTGTAAATGGTAAACGTCAAAATTCATAATAGTAATCAAGGTATAAAAGTAAAAAATATACTAACGCTTTTTACAGTTAAAAATCCTTAAAAAAATTTTCGAAGTTAATTATTGATTTACATTACAATAATTATTATTGTGTTAAATAAACAAGTTTAAGTAAGTAATTTTATTTGCAGTTTATATAAGACTAATATTAAACGTGACATTCGCAAGTTGAACCTAACTTCAGCCCGTGAGTAATGACCTGTGAGTAACTTCAGCCCGTGAGTAATGAACTAGTACTCACGGGTAAAGTAATGGGTGTTATTATCTATTCAAAAATAGCGAATATTGAGCATATTATTAAACGGTCGTACAAAAATATTATATTCAAATTTATTAATTTTGTAACGCAAACAAATTAAGTAGTTTGTCAGTTTGACAGTTTCTTTACATATTGAGAACTGTTACAGCGTATATATTTGATTCGCCAGTGGTCACTGCGCGTGCGCCACCTTTATCGCGAAAGCCATATCGCCATTCTATTGGTTAAAAATCCGTATCGTAATGAAAATCTGTATCATAATAAAGTTCATTATGATACAAGTAGTGACATCCTAATTGATATAATATTATAGTATGAGAATAGAAAAAACTGGAATGCAACTAGAAATGAAGCTGGAGATGATATGCTTGAATTAGCGACAGCATTGGATATGGCGATTGTTAACACATTCTTTAAAAAGAGAGAAACTCAACTTATTATCTACAAAAGTGGACAACATCAATCCCAAATAGACTACTTCGTGATAAGGAAAGAAGAATACGTAAATGCAAGAACTGCAAGATAATAGTTAGTGCGACAGTAAGCCAACAACATAAGCTGCTTGTTCTGGACATCGAAGTAAAAAGCTAAACTAAACAAAAATATCGGAGAGGACCACAAAAAATCAAGTGGTGGATGCTAAAAGATGAGGGAGAAGGTCTATTCAGGGAAAGAATAGTAAAAAAAATATGTTGGAACATGAAAGGAAGCCCTAACAAAATTTGGAGAAAAATGGCCAATATTATTAGAGAGACGGCTATTGAAATACTTGGGAAAACGTCAGGAAAGAAGTTTGAGGATAAAAAGACTTGGTGGTGGTCAAATGAAGTACAAGGAAAAATAAAAGAGAAGAGAAAATTACATAAAAAGTGGCAAGAAACCAGATTGGACATAGATCTTCAAAACTTTATGGTCGACAAAAAGGAAGCGAAAGTAGCAGTAGCAAAAGCTAAAGCAGAAGCGTATTCAAACCTATACAATCAACTTGATACCAGGGAAGGCGAAGTAAAGATACATAAAATATCCAAACAGAGAGCAAAGAAAGCAAGAGATTTTAATCAGATTAGATGTAACCGAGATGAAAATAATAAAATACTAATTCACGCAAAGGATGTCAAAAAGAGATGGAGATAGTATTTTGACAGTTTATAAAATTAAGAATTTGACAGACAGCCTGTGGAGTTAACGGAGACAGTAACAGCAATGGTTACCAGAATAACAAACGGGGAAGTGGCTCATGCGCTTCAAAAACTAAAGAAAGGAAAAGCGGTCGGACCAGATGATATTCCTGGGGAAGTCTGGAGAGCATTGGGAGAGACAGAAATAAGTTGGCTAGCAGGTCTATTTAATAGAATTATGGAAGTTGGACAAATGCCAGACGAATGGAGAAGCAGTATATTAGTACCTGTCTACAAAAACAAGGGAGGCATACAACAATGTACAAACTACAGCGATATAAAACTATTTAGCCACACCATGAAAATATGGGAGAGAGTAATTGATAGACGATAGACGGATACGTGAAGAAACCGAAATATCCGATAATCAATTTTGATTTATGCAGGGCAGATCAACAACAGATGCAATTTTCATTGTAAGGCAACTGATGAAAAAATACAGGAATAAAGACACCAATGCTCATATGCTATTCATTGATCTTGAGAAAGCATATGATAGAGTTCCTCGAGAGATTCTGTGGTGGGCACTCAATAAGAAAGGAGTCCCTGGCGAATATGTAAAGATTGTGAGAGATATGTATGAGGGAGTAACGACTAGTGTTAGGACAGGTGTGGGAGAGACTGATAAATTTCAGGTGAAAGAAGGATTGCACCAAGGCTCAGTGCTTAGTCCTTATTTATTCTCATTAGTTTTGGACAACCTATTAGCGAAACTACAGGGTAGCATTCCATGGTGCCTAATGTATGCTGATGATATAGTGTTAATAGGAAATAGTGAAAGAGATTTAGAACAAAAACTGGAACAGTGGAGACAAGCTCTGGAGGAAAAAGGTTTAAAACTTAGTAGGACAAAAACAGAGTATTTGGAATGTTCATTTAAAGATGGAGTTACTACTGGAGTTAAAGATGCTATCTTTGGATGGTGAAATGATTGTGAAAAGCAATAGTTTTAAGTACCTATGATCGGTATTACAGAGTACTGGAGAAATAGATGGAGATGCATGCAGTAGAATTGGATGAAGTGGAAAGAATCGAGTGGTGTGTTGTGTGACAGAAAAATTGCAATGAAGCTGAAGGGAAAATTCTATAAAACAGCCATAAGAGCGTCTATGATGTACGGAACTGAATTTTGGACAGTGAAAAAGAAAGAGGAACACCGAATGCATGTGGTGGAAATGAAATGGACGAGTGGAGTGACAAAGAAGGATAAAATTGGAAATGAGTGTATTAGGGGAAGTCTAGGTGTGGCACCGATTGATGTTAAAATGAGAGAGCATAGGTTAAGATGGTTTGGTCATATTCAACGTCGAGACGTTAATCACCCAATACGAAGAATAGCTGAAGTGCATATTCCTGGAAAGAGTAGGAGAAGAAGACCAAAGAAGACCTGGGGGAGACGATAAGGCAGGACATGTTGGTAAAGAGGATTAACATTGATATGGCCCAAGTTAGAATTCGGTGGAGAAATGCAATTAGGGAAGCCGACCCCGCATAGGGATAAGGCAAAGAGAGAATGAAAAAAAGTATGAGAATAGAAAAAAATAATTACTTATATATTAATTCTACGAGTATAATTATGTACAAGTCTGGACATTTATTTTCGGAAAATAGCAAACATGGCTTTCAATGCAATAAGTTAGATTCAGCCTTACACCTAACGGCAGAAAGGCTTAGGACTAAGTAAATAAGTAGATTCTTAATTTGCAATTAACCAATGTAAATTTCAAGACAACGTCGCGATGTTTCATATTTAATCCATCTGTTACTGGATACGCTGCAGTGAACTGAGATTTCGGATTTGCAATTAACCAGTGTAAATTTCAATATAACGTCGCGATATTTTAAAGTGAATTCCTTTGTTCCACTGTAATCCCTTTACCGCTGGCTACCACACCAGTGCAGCGTATCCAGTGGAACAACTAAATTAAATATAAAAAATCATCGCGACGCTGTCTTGAAATTTACACCGGTTAATTGCAAATCAAGAATCGGTATAACTTATTGCATTAAAAGGTATTTGTTCCTAAAATAAATTTCCCTACCTGTATAATAAAATATGTCTAGTTGATAAAATTCCAGTGTAATTCGCTAAACCAGCGGTTCTCAACCTTTTTGAGTGATATAGCACCTACAGTTTTTTTATTATTTTGGTACCACCTATATTTTTAAATTGTATTATCAATACTTACTAAGTACTACTATTTTAATTTTTTCTGTGTTTTGTGTACCACCGCCAATAATGATATGAACCACCAGTGGTACACTTCGCGCCATAAAAACTGGTACACTTTTTTTTCCCAATGTAAAACTGTGTTTAGAATAGACACAATGGCTCGTGAATCACGGCGTTGTTGCCATCACAGATAACGGAATTGCACTAAATCTAAATACAAAAAATAACGTTCATAAATGTATTTTTATCATTAACAACAAAAAACCGTATCTGGGTACCCCCCGTTAAGATAGGCCAAATGCCCTCACTCCCAGAATTCAATTTATTTAATTTTTTTAAGTTCTATGCAATTAAAAAATGAGATACCGCGGATTTTTAGCTCGCCACTCCCCTTACCCCTCCCCCCACAGCCCAAAAGGTAGATTTTTAGGTTTAATTTTTTTTAGTTGGGTTGCAATTGATTTAAAAATTTCAAAAAAATTATTTATGTATCTAAGACTTTTACAAAACATGTCCATTTTTTATGGACCCATAGGTCGAGTGTACATAACCTCAAATTTTTTTTTAAATTTTAAAGCTGATAACTTTTTCTTGGAGGGGCTGCAGGCCCAATTTTTTTTGAATTTCGTGTATTTTATCAAAAGCTATCTCTATGATTTTTTTTAGATTTTTCCGTCACCTGCGCCATCTTGAAAAATCCGGAAAACTGTTTTTTAGGGGGTTTTTGGGGATTTTCTCCATTTTATAGACTGAAACATAGATCAACTCAAGGTTTTGTTAAGAGATTATGTATAATTTGAAATAACTGAGTATTTTAGGAATATCAAAAATTGGGCAAAACACGTTTAAACCCCACAAAAACCATGTTTTTTTAAGTTATATAAGGGTTTTTGCCGGCTTAATGATATTTTTTTGAGATCGATACAGCCTAAATATTTTTTTTTCATTTTTTTTTACTTTATATGTGATTAAAAAATAAGACTCATCGCATTTTTAGCCCACCACCCTCTCCCCCTGCCTCCACAAAAACATCAATTCTTCTATTTTTTTTATTTAGTTAAGTTGTAATTAATTTAAAAATTTTATGAGGCTTCTACAAAACATATCTCTTTTTTATAGAGCCGTAGGTCAAGTGTACACATAATACCTCAAAATTCCTTTTACATTTTTTTAAAACGTATTTTTGACTTCAATCGATACTTGTTTTATCGATATTTTTTTAAAACGTCCAATGAATTGTACATATCTCTCGCGAACGGCCGCCTCAATACGTGCTTAGCACTCATTTTTAATTATTAAAATTAATAGTTAGTAATAAAATAATGAAAAAATTTCTTCAGGCTCTTGTAGGGGGCTTTAAACTTTGATTTGGTTACTTTCTGACTTTCCTAATAATAATTTTTAATCGAGTTATTAAGCCTTGAAAATGGCCATTTTCGTGTTTTTCAAATTTTAAATCGCGTGTAACTCGACAACAGTCAATTTTAGAGCAAGATTACAAGAGACCTTTTTTGATCAGGATGATTCAGAGAATCTAAAACAGATTTGTCCGAAGTGAAAAAATTGATTTTTTGAATTTGTTTAAAAAATTGTTTAAACAATTTTCCGACCGCGGTACAGCGGCACCTTGTGAATTTGTTTAAAGGACCTGTTTTTGAATAAGTTTGTGCAAAAAAACGAATCGGAATAATTTACCTAACGGGGACAAGCATACATCGTGGACTATTTGCATTATGAGCCAATGTAGATGGTTAGGAAAACATTAAACGATAGATATCTATGTCTTGTATATATCTTGTAGATGCGAGTTGCGCAAACGGCAAAATAACCATAGACTGTTCTGTTGTTCGCATGTAGCTGCCATAATATAATATTTATGGCATGGAAGATATTCTACAAAAAATATCAAGCCAGCAGAATATCTTGCAAAACTCTTTGACAATACAGATGTTATACCTGTAATAGACGAAGACAGCGATGAAGACTTTAGAACTGTTAAGTATATAACCAACGAATATAACTCTCCGAATACTCTATGAATATACCTATACGGAGCTATATATTCTTTGGTAATATTTTCCTCAATATTTTTATGGTGATTTATGTGGCAGTAAACGTGAAGCAAAATGACATTATAGGCAGAGATACATATAGGTTATGTAGATGGTACACGCACATGTTTGAATAATTAGAATATGTATAATGTAAGGTAATATTAGGGTACCTACTAAATACAAACTAATGAACAAAAAACAAAATGTTTTGATTCACAAAACTACAAGAAGTATGATATATTAAAATGTACATTCTGTAATTTATAATTTAATAATTATTAACTATTCTAAATGGGAAATAAGCCACAATTTAACTAAAAAATGATTTTATTAACGTTTCGACGTCCACCACGAACGTCTTTGTCAAATACAAAATATTAATAAATTAAACAAAAATGTTGCTTGTTAAAAAAATCTTATCTTAAAAATATCTAATAATTTAATTTAATCTGACTTATTTATATAGATCGCCCCAAACCATTTTTTCAGTGCGTCACAGATTATCGAATTCTCTCTAACGCATTACAGATGGAAAATAAAATCATTTTTAGTTAAATTGTGGCTTATTTCCCATTTAGAATAGTTAATTACAAAAATGCCACAAGGAAATAGCTTTAGAACAACATTTGCGATTTAATTGCAAAGCCAGCTTAAAAAAATAAAATCGAAAAATTTACGTTTTTGGCTGTGGGGAGGGGTAATAGGGGAAGTGGGCTAAACTTGCGGTGAGTCCTAATTTTTTAATCACATAGATCGTAAAAAAATAAAAAAAAATATTCAGGCTGTATCGACCTCAAAAAATATGATTAGACCCGCAAAAACCCTTACAAAACTTTAACTAAATAAAAAAATAAAAGAATTGACGTTTTTGTGGGGACAGGGAGAGGAAGTGGTGGGCTAAAAATGCGATGAGTCTTATTTTTTAATCACATATAACGCAAAAAATGAAAAAAAAATATTAAGGTAAGCCCGCAGAAACCCTTATATAACTTAAAAAAAAAACATGGTTTTTGGGGGGTTTAAAAGTGTTTCGCCCAACTTTTGATATTCCTAAAATACTTAGTTATTTCAAATTATGCATAATCTATTAACAAAATTTTGAGTTGATCTATATTGCAGTCTATAAAATGGAGAAAATCCCCAAAAACCCCCTAAATAAACAGTTTTCCGGATTTTTCAAGATGGCGCAGGTCACGGAAAAATCTAAAAAAAAAATCATGGAGATAGCTTTTGATAAAATACATAAAATGCAAAAAAAGTGGACCTGCAGCCCCCTCCAAGAAAAAGTTATAAGCTTTAAAAAAGTTTAAAAAAAATTTGAGGTTATGTACACTCGACCTACAAGTCCATAAAAAATGAACATATTTTGTAGATGTCTCAGATATATGTGTGAATTTTTTAAAAATTTTAAATCAATTGCAACCCAACTAAAAAAAATTAAATCTAAAAATCTACTTTTTTGGCTGTGGGGGAGGGGTAAGGGGGGGTGGCGAGCTAAAAATCCGCGTTATCTCATTTTTTAATTGCATAGAACGTAAAAAAATTAAAAAAATTGAATTCTGGGAGTGAGGGCATTTTGCCTATCTTAACGGGGGGTACTCTTTGATAACCAGTGAGAGGGATGAGTTAATCTTAAAAAATCCACTTATAACTGCAAAATTAAACGATTAAACACATTACAAGTCGGAAAAATAGGGCTTTTCATCGATTGTCACTTGTTTTGAGCTTCTGTCATATGTTGTTTAATCTGTGTATAATATTAGTACACACGGATTATACGACATAATATGACAGAAGCTCGAAACAAATGACTGTGATGAAAAGACCTCTGAAAGAATACCCATCAACGGTCACATCAATCACTTATTTTGTATTTGCTGTCCTTTTCTATAAATAACAAACGTTTGTTATAGAAAAAGACAGCAAATACAAAATAAGTGATTGATGTGATCGTTCATGGGTATAGGGCTTTTCATCGATTGTCATTTGTTTCGAGCTTCTGTCATATGTTGCATAATCTGTGTATACTATTAATATACACGGATTAAACGAAATATGACAGAAGCTCGAAACAAATGACTGTGAATGAAAAGCCCTATAGGGCTTTTCATCGATTGTCATTTGTTTCGAGCTTCTGTCATATGTTGTATAATCTGTGTATAATATTAATATACACGGATTATACGACAAATGACAGAAGCTCGAAACAAATGACTGTGAACAAAAAGCCCTATATTCCTTCATTTTTCTCACTGTATATAGAAATGACTAGGTACAATCCTCGATGACTTATTTAATTACTTGACATCAGTCAGATTTGATAAGTTGGTCAAAGTAAATTTTTAACGATGTCAGTTAAGTAGGTAAATGTGATAAAACGGGAATAATTTCGAAAATAGAAGATGGTTGGTCTGTCCGACAACTGGCTCAAGAGTTTAATAGAAGCAAAACCACAATCCACAACATTAAAAAAAGATGGAAAAACGAGCAGACTTTGGATAGAAGGAGAGGGAGCGGGAGACCAGTTATTACTAAAGCCCAACAAGATAAAACATTAACTAATTATTTAAGAGTGTATCCCTTCCATACGGCAAGGTAAGCAAAAGTTAATACAAACTTTAATGCTTCTATAACTACAGCATTAAGGAGAATTAGAACACCAGTCATTTATGTCATATCTGTCATAAATTAAAATAAAACACGAATTAATGTATGGGTACTTAATTAAGATGATGGAAAATTACAAAATTAATAGGAGAATTTTTTAGGATGCATGTTTAAATAAATGTGACTGACTAATCGAGAATGCTTGATGTTGTTTTAGTTTTTATTATACCTACTAAAAACTTGCGGTCTGTCGCACAGCCCTGCTTTTAGCTGGTTTAATATAATATTTTCGTTGAACTGGCAACGTTGCCCTAGAAATTAGAATGACATATGTGACAAGACCAACTTACACAACTTGAAAAACACGATTTTCGGTTATAAGAGCTGTACCAGTTTTTTATGACGCGAAGTGTACATGTACCACAGAATGAGAACCTCTGAGCTAAACGATTCTAAAATGGAACAAACCTACGAATTAAATATCTTGTGTTGGTATCATGTGACGTCACTTGCTATGACGCGGGTGGCGTGCACCGGTATTTGTACTGTACAAACCAATAGGTATAAATTTTTCCTCAAAATCGGATCAAATATAAAAACGAATTTACATGAGTGACTTCTGATAATTAGAGAAATTGTAGCAGATCTGAAATAAACTGAAAAAATACCAAAAATGAATAACCATTTTCAATTTCGTTGCAAAACGAAAATACAGCCTGAACCATATTCTCGTCCAATCAGAGAGTGCAGCAAGCACCTCTACCGGTTTCAAAACTTATTAGTCTCTCATCAGGAGACACATATGCTGCCCTCCCTGATCCAACCAAAACAAACCCCAGCGTGCAATCACGGATTGCAACGAACGAAATGGCATAGATGCCCTAGCGGCAACTGCTAGCAAAAAGACTAAGTTTTCACTCTAATGGCATTCTAATTGTAGAATTCCCTCATCTTCCTTAGTCTCAGCATCCGTATGGCTTGCAAATTGTAGAAGCCTCGGAGGTGTAACCAGAGAAGGTTCCCATTGTTTTCATTCTGGTGGGATGTAGAATAGCATTACGTTGTTTTATATGCCATTAGAGTGACTATTTCATTCATAGGAGATTCTGACCAATAGAAAGCTACATAAATCTAAATTAAATCGATAATGTTTTATTATTTATTACGTCAGATGCCCTTCGTTGCTACGAAAAAATACATTCAGTGACATTAATGACAATTAATGTTTTAAAAATTATAAAAGTGATGACTTTCAACCGTGAAATATTTATAGCAACTGTGTGTTTAATTGTACTAATTTGTAGTTACATAAATAAATTACAATAAAATTTTGGTTTTGAACAGTTTAATTTTTGCCCTCGTGACACATTGAAATAATTTCACTCGCCTTCGGCTCGGGAAATTAAAACTGTCAAAGTGACAATCGGGAAAAATTCAATAATTTTAGAGCTCTTGTGCAATTACTACTGATAATTTCCCGTCGTCAAGTATATTACGTCAGACGCCCTTCGTTGCTACGAAAAAATTCATTCAGTGACATTAATGGCAATTAATGTTTTAAAAATTATAAAAGTGACGACTTTCAACCGTCAAATTAATATTTATAAATAATGTTTGTTTAATTGTACTAATTTGTACTTACCTAAATAAATTACAATAAAATTTTGGTTTTGAACAGATTTATTCATGAAATAATCGCAACAAATTGCACTCGATCTCTAAAATTAATATAGAATTTTAGAGATCTTGTGCAATTACTACTGAAAACTTAGTCTTTTTGAAAAAATACTATCTTACACTCCATTAGGAAAAATCTACTTACTTTAATTAAAACGCCTATAAACACGACCAACTTTGGGAACACGAAATTAGCAACATCACATGTGTTTTTATAGGTTATATTAACACTATTAGCCTAATATGCTTCGCAAATCTTCACCGCTTCGTACATAGGTGGCGCTAATAGTACTAAATATAGTAAAGAAAGCTATTCTTTTTCTCATGATCATCTTTCAGTGCGTCACAGTTTTTCGATTCCTTTCTAACGCATTAAATTGCATGTGACAGAAGAAAAGGCACGTCCGTGATTACAGACATTTACAACATTTATTCTAGTTATTCTAGTTGTCGATAGATGGCGCCATAATAAAAAAAATAATTTTTTTTTAATTAGAAAATAATATTACAAATATAATCTGTATAATTTATAAGACTATACAAATCAAAGAAAATACCATTTTATAAATGCAAGAAACACATTTGATTTGTTTTTATTCCAAATTGAAAATAAAATGTGACAACTGCCAGATTTAACTAGAATGTTATGTTAGAATAAATGTCATAAATGTGTATTATCACGGACTTACCCTTTTTCCTATAATTTATTACGCACTGAAAAATGCTCATGAAAAGGACAATAAATGAAAGTTTTATGAATAATTATTATGAGAAATATGCTAGGGGACCATTTTATAAAGGGGGACCATTTTATCCGACTTTCCCCTATTATGTACAGTATGTAGCCACTTTAATACCATATCAATATATCTTCAATTTTTAATTTTTCCAGCTAATGTATAAAATCAGTGAAATTTGGAAAAACAATTCTTGAAACCATTTTTGAGAAATTGGATTTTTAAAAAATGTCTGTGTTTGATTAATTAAAAGTAGATGATTTATAAGAACATTAACGCTAAAATCATCAACATGGCAACGTCGATTTAAAACGTGTGTTTGTGTTTGTGTTTTATTGAGTTCTTCTCTCTTTTACAAAATTTCGTGGGCATACTAGGAAAATCCACTAAATCCATTTTCTTCAATTTTGACATTTTAATACCATTACATCCACAAACATCAATATGTTAACAGGAAAAACCGTATATCTCCAAATTCGTCATCCACCGTGCTTAAATCGTTAAATTCAATGACAAAGAAAATCAAATCACTCCATCTTTTTTCAAGTTTTCATGAATAAAATATGTAATGTGTTTTCAAATATTTCTATGTACATATACAGGGTGTTTGGTAAAGAATGGGCCATAGCTTAACCTTAGGTTCCTAAGGTTAAAATAGACCGATTTAAGCTAACTTACCTTAGTACAAAGTTTATAATAATCGAGATAAAAGGTGTCAAAGTTAAACTTTTTTTTTATTTATTATTGAATATTTCCTGACAGGTATGAATTACCTACCAAAAATTATGTATTGCCCAGAGGGCGCCACATACTCCTTTCAGCACTCATTTATTACGTTCAATTTTTTTTATCCCTCAATCTGTAAATATTTACATTAAAATCTTTATTCTCCTATTAGTTTTACTTAAAAAAGGTATACTTCTTTCATCTTCCTAAACTCAACTATTTTCGAGATAAACGCATTTTAAATCTGCGATACACCATCATTTTTACCATATCATTGTAGTTACACCCGAAAAATAACTTTAAACCATAAAATTATCCAAAAATGTATCGCAAATTTCTTCAAATGGAATTTGAGATGCAATGACATAAATTTGAGAACTGACACATTTATTATGGTTTTAAGTTATTTTTCGGGTGTAACTACGGTAAGACCCCATTTTAACAGTCCCCGTTTCAGCGGTTCTCGATTCCACCGACCCTTTTTAGCAGTCCCCGGTTCAGCGGTACCCATTTCAGCAGTCCCCGTTTCGGCGGTTCTCGATTCCACCGACCCGTTTCAGCGGTGTTTGGTTCTGCAGCATGCCGTTTGAGAGGCATCGTTCAGGAAAATGAGTAAAAACAGGACCCTCTTGGGGACAGTAGTTTTAACAATAAAAAATGAATTTTATAAAATAAACAATAAATTGTCCCAAATCACCCTATATATAGCTTTGCAATTGCATAAAAAGTAGGGTAATATAGTAAATAATTTGCAAAAAATTTTTTAGATTAATTCATGCAATAGTTTTTATAAAATTGTAAAAGTTTATCCTAGAGGCTAAATATTTATAACATTATTCTGCATAAACCAATTTACTTAGGATGATTCTGCGGGTACCCATCGAAAGAGGGAGAGCGGGTTTATCAAATCAATTTGTTAGAAGTAAAAAAAAATATTTTTTCTACTAGCATGCGGAAAAACTAATTACTTATCATTGTCATATTATTATTTTCTTATTGAGACCGCTCTATTGGGGACCGCGTTTATGGGGACCGCTGAATCGGGGTACCGCTTAAACGGGGACCGCTGTATTGAGACCGCTCAATCGGGGACCGCGCTTATGGGGATCGCTGAATAGGGGTGAAACCGTAACTGCAATGATATTATGCTAAAATAGATGGTGTACCGCAGATTTAAAATGCGTTTATCTCGAAAACGGTTGAGTTTAGGGAGATGAAAGAAGTATACCTTTTTTAAGTAAAACTAATAGGAGAATTAAAATTTTAATGTCAAAATTATATAGAGTGAGGGATAAAAAAAATTGAACGTAATAAATGAGTGCTGAAAGGCGTATGTGGCGCACTCTGGGCAATACATAATTTTTGGTAGGGAATTTAGTTTTCTCGACCCAAAAAACCCCCACATACCAAATTTCATGTTGTTATCTCGTACTTTTCAGGAAATATTCAGTAATAAATAAAAAAAAAGTTTAACTTTGACTTAATTCTCTCGGATATTATAAACTTTGTACTAAGGTAAGTTAGCTTAAATCGGTCTATTTTAACCTCAGGAACCTGAGGTTAAGCTATGGCCCATTCTTTACCAAACACGCTGTATGTGCACACCACCTGTGGTTAACATCCTTTAAAATCATATCCAGGTACCAAGACGTGAACAGCCAGTGTACCCAATTTTTAAGAGGTATAAGCCATAAGGTATAAATAATGTTTAAATACGTTTTTCTCAAAACTTTACTTTTGTGAGTTAGTGGATTTTCCCAGCATGCCCACGATTTCTGGTTATAGTATCTACATGTAAAACTATTACTACTACAGTAGACTCCCGTAAGTTCGGCCTCTGTTAGTTCGGTCTCCGCTTAGTCCGGCCGGCTCTCTGCCTGTAGCAGCCACCAATTTTTCTGCAAGATTTTTTAAAATCATCGGTGACCTAAACTTGAGCCCAGAGCAAATAGACAACGTCGACGAACCTGGGTTAAATTTTAAACTTCTGCCCAGAAAAACTTCTTGTCAAATATTTTTTTACTTTGGAAACAAATTCGTAAACGATCTATTCCCTGAACAAATATGTGTCCATCCACGCTGATTTCTGCGGCCGATAATACACTGGGAGAGTTTCCACCTTTATGTTGTTAAAGTCTTGGAAAAAACTTTGGCCAAATATAGAAAATAAGATTGACCAAGCAAACACAACAGCAGATGAGCCAAACAACTTTCTTGTTAACGAACCTGATGACAATGTAGCTCTAGTGGACGACCTTCAGCAACTACCAAACTGTGGTCCCATTGTTAAAGAAGATGTTTTGGAGTGGAAAATGAGAAAGATAACGACGCGGATGCTGCTTAGATAGAAGAGGAAGGTGAAGAAAATAAAATAAGCCACGTTGAAGATAAAGCAGCTTTGCAACTGGCAGCTACCTATATCGAAGAGCAAACAGAAGCAACTGCCATCGATATAATGTTTATTAAAAAGTGGCGTGACTTTGCACATAAAAAATCATTAAAAAAGAAATAGCAGATTTTTTTTAAGTGTTTACGAAGCCGAACCACCAGTGTTTAGTAATATCATTGTTTGTAATATTTTTAAATTTTATTAGGCCTACTTACAGTTCTGTAACTTTGTTCTGTAGTGTTTTGTAACCTTCTGTCTTTTCATATGTGTTAAATAATAATACATATATGTCAGAGTATTCCCCTGTGTTGTATTCTACAGAATGTGCAAGTGTTTTGTGTTTGCTAGATCCGTACAAACAATAAATGGGCACTTTTTAGGTAGGGTCCAGTCCCGAGGTGGCCGAACTTACGGGAGTCTACTGTACTAAGTTTTTTACTCTGTTTTTTTATTATTTTTTTTATTATATTTTTTTACAATTATTTTTTTTATTAAGTATATTTTTTTATTTTATTTTAGATTTTTTTTTGTTTTGTTTGGTTTTATGTATTTTTTTTGTATATTTTTTTTACTACGCTAAGACCTAAACCCGATTCAACACCTCGTAGAATCTTCTTAGTAACTTTTTATTTTATTTAGTTTTTTTGTCAGAGCTTTAATTTTAAACGATTAACATGACTATCTAGATTAATCTAGATTGTTTGTCTGGACTGGAGTCAGATAGTGATTGCTTCTTATTCGACAAATAGTTTTGATAAAGCCTCTGTTGGAAACTTGATTAAACCATGTCTTGATGGGAAGTTTAGGCTGGATTTTTTTGTAATATTTTCCTTTCTCTGAATTGTTGTATTGTTCCTGCCTTCGTCCGTTTGATAGACCTGATAATTTTTTTTAACATCCAATGTTTGGGAGCGTTCAAGTATTACGTAACGCAATTTTTAAAGATTTTTGACTCCCCTCCCCCCATGTAACGCACCGTAACGTTTTTATGTACCCCCCTCCCCCTACCTAAACGTTACGTAACACCCAAGTCACCATTTGAACCTAAATGGGAAACTAGGTTGCGAAAAGTACCGGAAGTCCGGTAAAAGAACTTTGTTATTATTTTAATCGCATTTGAGGTAATAATAAAAACTTACAATCATCATCCAGCCTCAAAAGTCCACTGCTGTACATAGGTCTCCTCCCCTCGTTTCCAACCACGTCTATCCTGCGCCGCTCTCATCCAGTTTTTATTTAGCTTTCTGACGCCGTCTGTCCATCTTGTAGGCGGTCAACCGGCGCTTCTCTTGTCTTCTCTTGGCCTCCATTCCAATAACCTTTTTGTCCATCGCCCATGTGTCATTCTCGCTATGTGTCCTGCCCATCTCCACTTCAAGTTAGCTATCCTTTTGATGACGTCAGTTACTTTTGTTCTTCTCCTGATTTCTTCGTTTCTGATTTTGTCTCGCAGAGTTCTTCCTAACATTGACCGCTCCATTCTTCTCTGCGTTACTCTTAGTTTGGTAGCCGAGGTTTTAGGTAAGGTAAATGTTTCTGATCCGTACGTCAAGACTGGGAGGACGCACTGATCAAATACCTTTCTCTTTAGGCATATGGGCAACTCACTCTTAAAAGTTTCTCTCGGTTTTCCAAATGCTGCCCACCCAAGAACTATTCTTCTTTTTAGTTCATGTGTCTGGTTATTCCTGCCAATCGTAATTTCATGTCCCGTGACATGAAATATGTCCAGAACTTAGAATAATAATCTTCTATTACTAATTTTACATTTACATTTACATTTTCCCTGCTTGGCCCCATCCTTACATATATTTTTGGCTTCATACTTTATTGTTATTCTCATGCATTCTTCTATTTGATCTTTTTTAATAAAAACTTAAAATAAAATAAGATATTTTTTTTAATTTTAACTATTTAGAATGGGAAATAAGCCACAATATTATTAAAAAATAATTTTTATTAACGTTTCGACGCCCAACATTAAGATATTTTTTATTTCAATATTTTATTTTGCTTAGTAAAAATTTTTGTATAACAAATAATATACGATGTTGCCAGTAGTTTCGGAAAAATAGTGAAAAAAATATGTAAAACTTTTTGTTCTTCAACGCCCTGTATCGTGAAAACGCATGCCGTTACAAACATTTTATACTAAGCAAATCCCAATTATTTTTCAGTTTTTCACCTATCTTAGAGATCGTGTTACCTTTTTCTGAAACACTCTGTATATATAAGAAGGCACTTATGGAATAAAATTATTTCTGTCCTTGTTTTAATCAATTTTAAAAAACGCTCAGACGTAGATTTTCATATAAAAATGTGGACACGCGCCAACTCGTAACTCTTAATGACAAACTTTTTCAAATCAAAATGTACACCAGCCAATTCGTAACTTTTTTACTACCTGACTCTCCCAACTCGCAACTTTATACAGGTGAATTCGAAACCATTGTTTAATTCTAATACCACAGGTAGATAAGTTAAAAGGTAAGAAATAAATTTGAACAGTAACGGATTAAGCCAACACGGGGCCTATAGCATATTATGTAAGCGAATGGTTCTTGGTTTGCTTAAAACATGTTGTGTATTATATGTACCTATAAAAAAATAACAAAAATTAAATTCTCTTAATAAAATAATTGAAACAATATGATATGTATATACCATTGCGGATCTGTAAAAAACGTCTATTTGCGGATGTGTGAGGTGGCATTCGGATTTTTGCAGATAAAGTTAGGTGACAACTTCAATAATAATAATTGACTTATGCTCCTTCTCAAATATGCCCGGAACATTAATAAAAAAAATAAAATATTTAAAAATTTCGAAAAACATTGATTTTTCTATTTTTCTTTGCTTATAACTTTAAAACGATTCATTTTGGAGCAAAGTCGTAGGGAAATAAAATAAAGATAGTTGAATTTTGTATGATATACGACTAGTTAAAAATGTCTTAAATTATTACCCTTTCTGTAAAATAGCAATAAATACAAAATAAGGGGGCAAAATAAGCCTCTTTTTATTCAGTGTTTTTCAACAACTTTGGTTGCACTTAGAACCTTCGTAATTCGCATAGGAGATCCTTATAACATACTTAAATCGTCCACCAAATTTCATTAAAATCGACCTGATAGATTTTGCCTAATAATTTTGCAATCTAAATGTTTTTAAAAAAGTTCAAATTTTTGAACAAAAAGTAGACCATTTAGAAGTTTGCTAATTTTTTAACATATAAAGAGGCTCTCAACCTATCTAATACACTTTACAGAATTAAAATCGGATTATCTAAGCGGCCTGAGCACTGTTTTAAAGTTATAAACAATTTTTTGGCTTATAAACAAATACAGTGAGGACGTTTGAGTTGAAATAACTTCATTTTCTGGAGAATGGGCGTCTCTGGAGATAAATCCCGAAATAGGTCGATTTTTATTTTTAAATTCTAATTTTTTGGTATACATATCATACTAGTGACGTCATCCATCTTGATGGATGACGTCACTATCGTGACGTGATGACGCAATCGATGATTTTTTGAAATGAGAATAGAGGCTGTGCGTGTAGCTCATTCGAAAGGCTATTCAATTTTGTATTCACTGATATAAAGATTAACATAATTATTTATACAGGGTGCCCAAAAAAAAATTTTTTAATTAATTTAATTAAGGCAAAATAGCTATTTGTATAACAAGGGAGGAAAGTGCTACTTTCCTCCCGAGAATGAAGTTTACTGCCCGACGCGTAGCGGAGGGCAGTAATCATTCAAGGGAGGAAAAGGCACTTTACTCCCATGTTATACATATGGTTTTTCCACCTTCCTCAAATTTATTTTACTTTATTTTACTTAATTTATTTATGTAACTAACCAACAAAATTTATTAAAACTAAAACTAACAAGTAGGTACAATATAACTGTCAACTGTCAAATATAAGTCAAATTATTAATGTAAACATTGTTAAATCAAAATAACAATTTACTGTTTTTTACCACTCTGCAAAATACAGGGTGTCTTATAAATAAACGTTAAAATGTATACTTACGTAATAAAAAATAGATATTGTACAGGGCGTCAATAAGTTATATTTCATGAATGAAATACCATGACGTCACCTTTACTTTTCCTCCCTAGGAAGGAAAAGTACAACTTTGCTCCCCACAATCAGGTCCGGAAAAGTTTACTTTCGGTAGAGGTAGGTGGAAATAGTTATTTTCCTAACTAGTGCGGAAAGTGATACTTTCACGCACGAGACTGCCGTTGACCCGAACGATGCGATAGCGGAGTTCGGGCAAGCAGTCGAGTGCGGGGAAGACACTTTACGCATAAGTTAGGAACAATATTTTTCTAGGGCCGTACGTTTGGAAAAAAGCCACAAAAAATAGAGTTATATCAATTTTTGTTTATAAGTGAAAATACACAAATTAATTATTTGACAAGGTTGACGACGATTCAAAACCATTGTAATTGTCCACTGATCTGACTTTTAAATATTATGTCAAAATAATTTTATTTCAACGAATTATCAATAGTAATTGCACAAGAGCTCTAAAATTATTGAATTTTTCCCGAGTGATACTTTGACAGTTTTAATTTCACGAGCCGAAGGCGAGCGAAATTATGTCGAAGTGTCACGAGGGCAAAAATTCTATATTAATTTTAGGGATCGAGTGCAATTTGTTGTGATTATTTCATGAATGAAACTGTTCAAAACCAAAATTTTATTGTAATTTATTTATGTAAGTACAAATTACTACAATTAAATACACAGTTATTATAAGTATTTGACGGTTGAAAGTCATCATTTTTATCATTTTTAAAACATTAATTGTCATTAATGTCACTGAATTTATTTTTTTCATAGCAACGAAGGGCATCTGACGTAATATACTTGACGACGGGAAATTATCAAAAATTATCAGTTTAATTTGTATTTCTGTAGCTTTCTATTGGTCAGAATCTCCTATGAATGAAATAATCGCGCTAATTTCATTAAAACATGAACACAATAAGATAAATTTGAAATACATTAGTAAATATTATTTGAATATTAGTTTATTGCATGTATTATAATATATTACAATGCCATATTACAAGGGAAAACATTACACGCCATGCGGGAAAATTTACGTTCACGCACGCCGTGCGGGAAAGTGCAACTTTCGGAAACGAAATACGTGCGTGAAAGTGGCTCTTTTAGCACGGCCGTAGACAAAGAATGTAGTTAATCTATTTAATGCAAAATACATTTTACTGCAGTCAGAAAACAGAAAAAAAAAATGTGAATTTGAAAAATAAACATTGCTTTTCCCTTAAATTAAATCTTAAAACTGCTAAGAGGCTGGTTGGTGGCAACTAATATTGAATTAAATGAAAAACAATAGTTGTTTATCAAATAAAACCTTTTTTTGTATTTTAGGACAACAGTAAAATGTATTTCGAATTAAATAATAGTATATTGTGCAACAAGTGCAAAAAGGTACTAATTTCTCACGAGTTTGAAAAGTTGCGGTACGAGCGCAAGCGAGTGCCGCAATTCAAACGAGTGAGAAATTACCTTTCTGCACGTGTTTCACACTATACTTTTTCTACAAGCACAGTTTTTCCTAAAAATAAAAATCACAATTTCCAAACGACGATTAATTATAATAGGTACCTACCTATGTGATAAATTTTAAACTGTATTTAATTAATACCTACTAATCAATTTAAATTCCTTATACCTAAATAAATTGCACAGAAATCAGTTAAAAAATTAATGCACTGCCTTAATTTGTTTAAATTTAAACAATTATTACACATTATTGACATTATATTTATGCAGTCACGGATTTACACAAAACCTACTTCATTCGACGTCTCTTGCACAGGTTGCTAAATCCTTATTGGTTATTTGATAATTATAAAATGTTTAATAAGAATAAAATTGTAAAATAAAACAGTTGTAACATCCATAATTTAGTTTCTATGCTATAGTTAAATATAATAATTGTCTTATAGGTTATATATTTGTCTAAAGTTTAACCACGGATGTAAACAGAATATAACGTTGCTCAGAATGCGGTAGTCCACGGATGTAAACAGAATATAACGTTACTCAGAATGAGGTAGTCAACTGTGCAGAAAAGAACTTTGCGGCACAGAAACGTCACTTTGCGGCACAGAAACGTCACTTTTCTGCACACTAATGTCAAATATCTTATACTGTGAGAAAATATCAAGTTTGCTAACATAAAACCGTGCAGAAAAGTGCACTTTGAATAGTGGTTGTAGAAAAATTATATACCTACATTCTTCTTTTGTCTCAATTTAATTAAAAAAAAATTTATTTCGACTTTCTCATGTAACTAGTCCAAGAGACAATACACATAAATGATGAATAACTTTTACACCACCTTCAAAGAGGATAATTTATACAAGTACATACCTGAAATACCAGTATTATAATAGTTTATCAACATCGTTAGTAACTACTTAGAAAAGAAAGTTACAAATTTACCGGTACTTGATGGGTTACCAAAAAATTATCTGCGCGGCAGGGTTACCAGTTGGCCTGTAATTAGGATGGGGGATTAAAATAGTTACGAATTCACTTGGACCCAAAAATGTGTGCTTTTTAAACATAAATTTATATGTACAGGGTGATTCATGCAATACTACCGTAGTCCATAAGCTTTATTTTTTAACACCCTGTATATTTTTATATGTTTAAAAGCTGCTTAACAGTCTGAATTTATGGTCTTTATGAATAATACAGGGTGATCATTTAAAATTATAATGTATGGAAACCACTTATGGAATAAAATTGTTTTTGTCATGTGTCATTCTTTTAGAAAATTATAAAAACTCTATAGGATACGTCAACTGTTAAATTCAACTATGGACTATTTAAACATAAATTTGAATATACATTATACAGGGTGATTCACTCAAGTCTAGCATAGTCCATTATCTTTAATTTTAATTAAACACCCTGTATAATTTTGTTTTTAGAAGCTGCTTAACAACCTCATCTCAAAAATGTGTATTATGTAGGGTCTGTTATGAATAACGCAAGGTGAAATGTTGAAATTCACTTGAAACTTTTGAAATTTTGAAATCACACTTTAAATAAGGGTACTATTTTTTTTTAAATATCTTTCAATTTTCTAAACTAAGTATCAATATAGTGGGTTTTGTATTTAATGCATTTTATTTAAAGACATTTTTAAATAATTTGAAAATTTGCGTATTTAAAACATTAATGAATACCTACTGCAGAAAACGATTTCAGAAAACAAACATGATTTATGAACATGTAGTTCCCTTCTGCAACCTCTTAAATAACATCTGTATCTTTTAATCTTTTGTTCTGGAGACAGGTCCATCTAATTATTGGAAACACGTGTTACTGTGCTTCATCTGTGTTACAAATTTTAAGATTTTTTCACTTGAATAGGTACTATTTATTGTCCTGTTGTCGGAACATGAGCGGAGCGTGAGAGTGCAACATAATACAATTCAGGGGTCTATGTAAATCATAAATGAAATTCCGTAGTTTTTTTTTCATTTAAATTAAAAAAGAATCCACAAGGAAAAAGTTTTCCTGTAGTTGGCTGTATACCATGTAACACAAAAAATAGTAAATCCTTTATAAAAGGTATATACAGTAGGAAAAATGAAAGAATACCCATGAACAAACATATAAAACACGCTGTATTTTCCTGTCGCCGTGTCACACAAAAAATTGGCCAGCGCAAGTACATGTAATAATTATTGTTACATGTACTTGCACTGGACAATTTTCTTTGTGACACGGTGACAGGAAAATACAGCGTGTTTTATATGTTCATTCATGGGTATTCTTTCATTTTTCCTACTGTATTTACCTTAAAATATATACCTTTTATAAAGGATTAACTAATTTTTCAAAAAATAATGTTACGTAATGCGCTGTTCGAACCCCCCTCCCCCCCATGTAACGCGCCGTAACGTTTTACAAGACCCCCCCAAACTGCGTTACGTAATACCTGAACGCTCCCTTTATTGCAATCTGTCTCATTACAAACAATAAGCAATATATATATATATATATATATATATATATATATATATATATATATATATATATATATTTATTGAAAAGTAACATAGATGGAAGCCGCCCAGTGGCGAGCACCCAGTAAGACCTATAAGATTATAATTTTAAAATAAGACATAACAATTACTTGGAACATAATACATAGATAAAATTTTGTATATTGGACAGTTCAGACAACAAATATGATTATTAAAATCTAAGAAACATGAATAAAAAATACGAAAAAAGTTGAAAAAATCACTGAAGCTAAAACAAGATTATTTCACTACACTATGACACTGCACTCTGTTGTTGCTCTGATGTTCAGATGTACTAGAAGTCCAAAGGGTCAGGTCTTTTTAATCTTCTTTCATGAGAAATGTTGAGCAGGTCCGTGGCGAGATGATTTGGATGGCAGGATAGTCTGGTCTTGTATCTAGAATTTACAGCAGATATTGCTTCGCTAACAGTTGGTAGCTGTAGGGCGTGGTATAATCTCTGGTTCGTAACATACCAAGGGGCATTGCAGATCTGGCGCAACACTTTTGATTGGAACCGTTGAAGTTTTTGAATCTTGGTATTACTTGCTGTTCCCCATATTTGTGCTGCATATAGCCATACCGGTTTTAAAATACATTTATAAATCATAAGTTTGTTCTCCAGGCTAAGATTTGATTTTATACTCATGTACCAATACATTTTCCTGTAGACTAAGCTGAGTTGAAGACGTTTCTTCCAGATGTGGGTGCCCCAATTAAGTTTACTATCTAAATGAATTCCCAGGTATTTTATGGCGGTATTGACTGTGTTATTTATAGAAACCGGGGCGCGATACCTTTTTTTAAAGTAAATGTTATTTGTGTGGATTTTAAACTGTTGATTTGTACTCGCCACAATTTCAGCCAGCTCTCTAGTTTATTCAGATGATTTTGCAATACCTCGGATGCTTCTGTTGCTATACGATTTGAAGCCATTATAACTGTGTCATCCGCATATGTAGCAATTGTTGTATTAATGGTGGTTGGAAGATCCGATGTGTATATTAAGTAGAGTGTTGGTCCTAATATGCTTCCTTGTGGAACTCCAGAACATATTGGAAGAGACCTGATAATAGATATTATATCTTCCATAGGGATTTGATAGGTTTGCAGAGCGGATTCCTTCATTGTTGCTTTTTTAGCCAGATCATCTACTATTTCGTTGTTTTTTATACCAATGTGTGCTTTTATCCAGCACAATATTATATTTTTGCCCAATTTCAAAGCTTCAACTGTTCATTGCTATGATGTCACTGATGATATAATTTTCTGCAAAATTATGTACATTATGTTTCAGTTTCTTGACAATACTTTGGCGGTCTGTAAATATAACATATAGGGGAGTGCATATGGATTTTCACTTCGGAAAAAATCAAACAAGATAGAACTTTTTGTAATTTCATTAAGAAATGTCTAATAAAAAACAAACAAAAAGTTCGACTATCAAAAAGTTCGACTCGAGAAGTAGGTGCTTCATTTTTTATTAAACAAATGAACTGCGAAATTAGATGTTTTTTAAATAACTCAGAAAATATAAATTTTAGAAAAAACTGACTTGACCATTGCAAAATTCAGAAAATTTTACAAAAAAAAACCTTATATAAAGATTTTTCTAAAATTAAATCTGTAGCTTCTATAATTTTTTTATTTTTAACGCTAAAGCCACCTTTCTCACAAACATCGGCGCACTGTAAACTAGCGTACAGCGATGTGCACGGTTGAGTTATTTTAATGTAATACTTTAACTAATCGATCAAATGAAATTTTACAAATTGGACATGAAAGAAGAATAATTAAACTATTTTATGGTTATAATAAAAAGAAATAAAATGTATTGGCATAAGTACGGTGTGGGCTGAAAATGAGACTTACATAAATTTTGTTTAAGAATGATTTAAAAATGTGTAACTAATACAATTTTTATTATAAAACTCTAAATTTTGTTCAACATACCTTTCAAACATCTTACTAAACGATGTTTTATTCAAAAAAATCTCAAAAATTTAATTCAAATAATACGACGTCTCAAAAAATGTAATTTTTGAAAATTTTATAGTTTTACAGAATTAACACCACCCTAAGACGGTATTACTCAAGTTTGAACAGATCTATTACAGTTTTGTAGGTGTTTTTTCTACTATTTCTAACTATTTCTTTTTAAGGAAGTTAAGAAAGATAACAAAAATGTAATACAAAAACCGAAAATTACCAGCTAAAAAAATGTTTATACAAAGTGATCAAAACTTTTCTTCTGTAAAATTTACCTAAGATACATTTAATAATAAGCTTCAACAATATTAATGGTTCAACAAAAAAAAATTTTTTTTAGTGCTTATACAGTATGTCTGCGTAACTTGATACCTATTAATAACTTTTTTATTATCAGTTTTACGAAAAAAAGTTATTCTTTATAAAATACTCTGCATCGTATATAATCGTATATAAGATGCAACTATCAAATATAAAATTTTATTAATTTTATACGATGTATGTCAAAAAATATGAATTTCACTTAAGAGTAAAGTACCTTTATAATCCACAATATCGAAAATTGTTAATAAGAAAATATGTTTGAAATTAAAACATATGTTTCAGTGTTCAATTACATCCTTCTAATTAAAATATTGTGAACATTAAAGCACTTAACTCTTAAAAAAAATTCATATTATTTACATACCTCGTATAAAGCTAAAAAAATTTGATATCTGATGGTTGTATCTTAGATTCTAGACCAGGTAGAGCATTTTATGAAGAATAACTTTTTTTTCGTAAAATTGATAATAAAAAAGGTTTCCATGTGGTACCTATCTACGCAAACGTACTGTATAAGAGCTTCTGTATACGAATTTTCAAATTGTAATGCCATATTCGGATTCAGCATAACCAAAAACAAAATAGAAACATATTTGATCAAAGTAAAATGATGAATTCAACGACATTTTCAAAATTATTTATACAAAACAATTGTTATTGTTTAAACAATTAATAAACAATTAGCGGCCAAATCTGCGAGTAGAACTTTTTACTTTAAAATGTATATAATCTAACAAAAAAGGTTTTAGAAAAATATAAGCTTGTTTGAATTTTTCCGAAACAATGCATTTTTTTGTTCTAATTGCACTCCCGTAATAATTTATTTCTTTTTGATTTAAAGCGAACGACTAAATTGTCTCCAGACTACAATGTTGCCGATACTCCAAAATTTCTTGAAGTATAAGTAATAATATACAAAGTTCAAAGTTGCTTTATTTCACAACACAGACAACCTTGATTTTTTGTTACTAAGGGCTGGTTTTTCAGTGCTGGGTTAACCCATTTATTTTTCGGTCACCGAAATATTTATGGTTAATCAGGTTTTCAGTACTAGGTTAGAGTTTAAACCCGTTTCAGTTGACCAAGGTTTTAACCGATACCCATTAGATGGCTTAACTCCGAATTTTTTGATTACGCTTGCGCATAGGTGCAGTGAATGCATCAGAATCGAATTTATTTATTTTGAGAATTGCCTGACAGAAGAGGTTAGTTAGGTTATGTTATTTTGTTTTTATCGCGGCAGACATTTTATTTTTTTTACCCCGTTATTACAAGGAAACTACTACATATTATTATCGAAGTTATAAGTTATTATCGTTATTATATAGGAAGGATTTATAAGGAAATATATTACTTCTTATTTCCTATTTTTAAACTTCTTATTTCCTGGTGAATCTGTTCCAATAGCGATACCACCTTGCGTCTTTGACAAATGAAATCGGCAAAAAAGGCTAAATCGTCCCAGTAATTGTAAATAGTCTCTTCTGTTATAAAGCCGAGGTAGATATTTTGAATCAAATGAAGATTTAAGTAATTTTTTCAATTTGGTTTTTGGTTATGACATTGTTTTATTTATTTTTATGTCAAATTGATCATAATTTATCGAACTGCACATGCGCAAGTACAATTAGTGCAGCCAACAGAAGAAAAAAAGTGGTTAGCTAACCGAGATTTTTTTTAACTTGGTTTAAAGCACTGAAAAACGCTAGGAGGGTTAAAATATTGGTTAAAATTTAAACTAGGTTAGCTAAACAAAATTTTAATCAGTCACTGAAAAACTGGGCCTAAAAGGAGGCATATTTTTCTTGGAGAATTCTGAGTGGATAAACTATACACTGGCATCGTCTATAAACGCTTGTGATCAGGACCCTATTGTATATAATTGCTGTCCCGAGATGCAAGTGGTGTAGTACCGTCTAAACGTCATGCTCATTCCGTGGCCTGACTTGCATTTTCGCCAAACATGATACATCATTTGTTGTAACTAGTTTCGACCGTACGTGTCGGCGCATGTTTTATAATTGAGATAAATTGACAGAGGACTGATTATCATTATTATTTAACGATTTCACGGTTATTATTCCTCCATTATACTCTTTCATTTCTTTATAAAAAATAATTGGTTTAATGGCCGGCAGATGGGCTCGTTAGCGATGTGGCTATTCTATTAGAATGGTGGTATTTTTTATAGATGGGACAGTACGTCTTTTTATGGTGCGAATCCTTTGAACTTATGATTTATTATTAACGATTTATTTTAGTCATTAGAATACCGGCATAGTGCGCCACAGTTTCGGCTAATTGTGTTTTAATGATTGAGTTTTATGTTTATTGTCATAGTACAAAAATATTTGCTTTATTTTTTCCTTATTACTAAAACATACAAAAATTCCAGAAAGTTACAATCCATTGTAGACCTGTCGTCAACCGGATCTATCATCAAGCAGATGGCTCTTCGGCTATTTTGCGTTATATTTTTACTCCCCTTATAGTCTAAGAGCTAGTGAACCCTCCGACTGACGGTCTTCCTGTAAGGCTAGCAATTTGTATAGTGATAATTGATAGCACACCAAGGCTAAAAAACATGACCTGGCAGGCATCAGCCCTGTACGTATATCTGCCAGATTAATCGAAAAGTGCATAGTTTAGGGGTAAAATAAACTTTCTGCTGTAAGGTATAAATTTAAGTATGTGTTTGAGTAAGTCATTTAGAAGAAATGTGTACAATGACAGGCGATTCTGAATAGCATACGACCTTGCAAGGCGAGGGGAAAGATTAGGGCTTTTTCCTAAAACTATTTTTTTTTGCATCGAACAAAGTTTTTTTTTAGGTTTTTTGAATCATTCCAAACAGAAAAGGTCTTTAGTGACTTTTCTCTTAGGTTAATAGTTTTTCACATATAAGCGACTAAAAAATTTAAAAATTGCGCAATCGGCCATTTTTAACCCTGAATCGGACATTTAACTG